>NW_015166436.1:1037615-1038720 GCF_001447785.1 Gekko japonicus | reverse complement strand
GGGGGAGAATAATTAAATGAGCCGGCAGGAAAAGCTCGTTACTGACACCGTCTTCTTCGCCTTCATCCTCCTCCTCCTCCTCGTCTCTCTCTCTCCCTCTCTCTGGCTGAACCCACCTCCGTCGAACAAGCAGCCAGCCAGCCAGCCAGCGGACAGTGTGGGGGTGGGGGAGAATAATTAAATGAGCCGGCAGGAAAAGCTCGTTACTGACACCGTCTTCTTCGCCTTCATCCTCCTCCTCCTCCTCGTCTCTCTCTCTCCCTCTCTCTGGCTGAACCCACCTCCGTCGAACAAGCAGCCAGCCAGCCAGCCAGCGGACAGGGCTTCCAGGCGCCTCGCCCTCCCGGCTCCTATCACCGGGGGCTTCCCGGGTTTTTCCACCTCTCCCTCGACGGGGCGAACGACAGACACCCGTGCGAGCCCAGGGGCGCCGCCCTGCGCTTCAGTCCGGCTCCAGCCAATGCCAGGATTTCCTCTTTTCCCTTTTTTTAAAACTAGTGGATTCGAGGGCAGCAGGACTGTACACACGAGCCCTGGAGCTTCTGGGTTCAAAACCCAGCCGGTTTGGGCGGCGGGAAGGTGGCGTGTTTGACCCACCTCTGTCCCGTGGGCGAGAGCTCCTCTCCACGGCGGCGGCGCAATCCGATGCGGAGTTACACCACTGCAATGGAGGAATTTATTAGAGCGGGGGTCACTCCGCATCGGGGTCGCCCCGTCGGTGCGGACGCGGCTGCGGCGCCGAGATTGCCGCCAAACCTGGCGCAGCGCCCCCCTCCCCAATGTGCAGCTGCACACCCCCCCCCCTCATACACACGATTTGTCGCTGGTTCCAAATTCTGGGTTGGCAGAAAACGATTTCCCGGCTCTCGGTCTCCCGCGGCTGAGGCGCGGTGTGGACCGGGTGATGCAAGAAATAACGAATAACCGAGAGAGGGAGAGGACCTCGAAACGCGTTTCCCACGCGGAAAAAAAGCCCCCCCCCCTCGACAGGCTCCCTCTTGCAGCGACTGCACCCCAGACGTTTTCATTTCCAAAGTGACATTTCCTTTGTAATGGGGGGGGGGGGGGTTTAAATTTGCAGCTATTCCCCTATCCCGGGAAACGG
>NW_015166436.1:1030168-1036637 GCF_001447785.1 Gekko japonicus | reverse complement strand
AAGGAAGGAAAAGGAAGGAAGGAAGGAAGGAAGGAAGGAAGGAAGGAAGGAAGGAAGGAAGGAAGGAAGGAAGGAAGGAAGGAAGGGTCCCTTCGCAGCGCCTGGCCCTCGCCCTCCCCGGCCCCGCCTGACCACCCAGGCCCCCCCCGTGGGGCAGGTGGCGAGAGGCCGAGAGGCGCGCAGCCCTTCAGGGTCCGGGCGGAAGCGGGGTCAGAACACGCGGGGAGAACCTGGGCTCTTTCTCTTTGGTGTGGGGCAATGTTCCCTCTAAGCTGTGGAGTCTTGTGAGCAAAAATTCTATTTTGTGAGCTCCTGGCATTAAAGTTGTGAGCGAGCGATTTGGCTACTGCATCAATTAGTTTGCTCTGGAGCCCCATCCTTCCTGCGCAAAGACAAAAATGTGTGAGCCGGAGGCTAAAAAACTGTGAGCCGGCTCACACTAACTCATCTTAGAGGGAACACTGGTGTGGGGCAGACACCCTGAACCACAGGGAGGCTGTTCTGGTCTGGCCCAAGATGGACTCCTCCTGGCTGAAGCCCGTTTCCATCATATACGCCTTCCCCTTGCATTTGGCATGTAAGTGAAGTGAGCGGAGTCTCCCCGAATGCAACAATTTTGGTGGGCTGGTCGGAAGCAGCAGAACAAAATTTGAGTCCTGTGGACACCAACACAGTGTTGTTCAAGGTATGACCTTTCCTGTGCAGGCGCACTTCCTCAGATGCCTGGATTAATTCATAAAGAAGAAAAAGAGAGATGAGATTGGATTTATACCCTGCCCTTCACTACCCAAAGGTGTCTCAGAGCGGCTTACAAACTCCTTTCCCTTCCCCTCCCCACAACAGACACCCTGTGAGCAGTGTTCCCTCTAAGCTGAGTTAGTGTGAGCTAGCTCAGTTTTTTAGCCTTCAGCTCACAGGTTTTTGTCTTAGCTCAGGAAGGACGGCTCCAGAGAAATGTAATTTATGCAGTAGCCAAATAGTTCGCTCACAAATTTAATGCCAGTAGCTCACGAATTAGAATTTTTGCTCACAAGACTCCACAGCTTAGAGGGAACATTGCCTGTGAGGTGGGTGGGGCTGAGAGAGCTCTTGACAGAAACTGCTCTTTTTCAAGGACAGCTCTTATCAGAACAACGGCTTGCCCAAGGCCATCCAGCCAGGTGCAGGTGGCGGAGTGGGGAATCAAATCCGGCTCTCCCAGATTAAAGTCCGCGCACTTAACCACTACACCAAACTGGATATCAGGCGTCTGAAGGCGTGCGCATGCACAGGAAAGCTTATGACCTGAATAACACTTTGTTGGTCTGAAAGGTGCCGCTGGACTCCAAATTTGTTCTGCCACAAATTTTCCCAGTCTTTAAGGTGCCACTGTCTTTAAGGTGCCAGTCTTTAAGGTGCCAGCTACCAAAAGAGGCACTTTGTCTATGTCGTTATAAAACGGTGTAAAGGGTTGAGATTTTTTTTTTTTTTTTACTCTGTCCATATCCTGCCTTGCGCCCCAGTGGGGACCCGAAGCAGCTTCCGTCGTTCTCCTCTCCTCCCTTATATCCTCGCAACAACCCTGTGAGGTAGGCTTGGATGAGAGCATGTGTTGGGTGATAGTGAGATATTGAAAAAAAATGGTATTTAGCAGAGATAAGAGAGTCCAGCAGAACCAAAGTAAAATAATTCAGACTGAGAGTCCATGTGTGATTAAAATATAAAGTTTTTACTAAATTCTAGCATGGGAAGGGTAACTGGGATGAAAATAACAACAGAGCATAATCGGCTACATCCTTACACTACAAAGTCAAAACTAGAAGAGAGAATTATGGCTGCTCTCCTTCTTCTTCAGAACATCAAAACAAAGACGGGAAGAGAAGCCATAAAATGGTAATACTCCTTGACACTTTAGTCCCAATCAAATTCCTAGATCAGGGGGGAAATTCCCGGGCTTCCTACATCTAAAGAACATTGGTTATATGAGAAACATGTGACTTCCTGTGAGTAACATAAACAAACATTTAACCCCAGATATACTGAGTGTTTTCAACTTGTAATACCCAACTGCATGTGACTGGCCTGAGGTCACCCAGCGAGCTGCCTGAAAAGGGCCTTTAACCACTACACCTCTGGTAAAATTGTCATGCCACAAGTGAGGGAACAAAGCACAAAAAGCACTGACTAGAGATAACCAATATATCAAATGTGTAATAATAATTCAATAATGCAAAAATAATATAACAATATTGGCCAAGCTGTAACCAAGATACAGAAGGAAGAATAATAATGGAAAGAAGAATAAAAACATAAAAAATAAAACAGTAAAATAATTGGGACTTTATTCTTCATTGGAAAGAAGAATAAAATTGTTGAGAGACAGTAAAATAATTGGGACTTTATTCTTCTTTCCATTATTCTTCTTCCTTCTGTATCTTGGTTACACCTTGGCCAGTATTGTTATATTATTTTTGCATTATTGAATTATTATTACACATTTCATATATTGGTTATCTCTACTCAGTGGTTTTTGTGCTTTGTTCCTATCCTTGTACATGGGCTCCTCTGCTTTTTTGGATGCCACAAGTGAAGGCTGTTCACTCCTACCTGGAGATGATATTTTTCCTCCAGGTCCGATGAGGCTAGTGCATCATCCCTCCACCACTGTTTGGCTCACTGGCTGGAGCCATCTGATTGTTTTGCACATGCTTGTTCTCGACATGTGACATCTGGGGAGAGGCTGAGGAGGGTCTATAGCCTGGGGGGGGGGGGGTTGGACCAGATGACCTTTGCTTCATTCTAGAATTAAGGCCCACCTATTACTGAACCAAATATTTTGCAGTTCTTGCCTGCGATTCTCAAGCTTTGGTTTATTTTAACTTCTTAGAACTCGAAAAGATGTTTAAATTCTTGCTTTCGTCCTTAAAATTGGGAGGGCCCTCAGTCTAAATAACCCACAGTCTGTAGTCCAGGAGCCCAGTACACACCATATCCTTCTAAACGGGATTCTTTGATTTGGAATAACTGCACACTGAATAGGTGTAGGGATTCTTTTAAGTTAGTCAGCAGAGTATTAAGAGACTGAGTCCATGGTGTGTTTTAAAATATAAAAGTTTACTATAAACCTAACATGGGGAAAAGGTGCACAGGATATGAAAATAACAAAGAGCTAATATGTCTACATCCTTGCAGCTAAAAGGTAAAACGGGAAGAGACAAATGGCGTCTCCTTCTCAGTCAGAACAAAGAACGGGAAGAGAAGCCATAAAATGGTAATACAGCTTGACACTTTAGTCCCAATCAAATCCCTAGATCAGGGAGAAAATTCCCGGGCTTCCTATTCAATGTTCCCTCTAAGCTGCGGAGTCTTGTGAGCAAAAATTCTACTTTGTGAGCCGCTGGCATTAAAGTTGTGAGCGAGGCATTTGGATACTGCATAAATCAGTTTGCTCTGGAGCCCCATCCTTCCTGAGCTAAGACAAAAATGTGTGAGCTGGAGGCTAAAAAACTGTGAGCTGGCTCACACTATCTCAGCTTAGAGGGAACACTGCTTCCTATTGTCTAAACAACCATTAACAACACACAATCCTGCGCAGGGTCGTCCCAGTTTAAATTCGTTGGTTTCAACGGGGGGTCATAGTGGAGTCATTCAGCACAGGGCTGCGCCATAAGTGATTTAATACTGTGCTGCCCAGGAGTTGGCAGGGAAGCATCCAGGCGATGAGACACGGGCACTGGCTTTTCCCCTCCGTTGTTTTACGAAACCCACGTTGGAAGAGAAATCCCCCCGCCCCCTCTGCATTGCATGCCGGTTTCACGTTCTTTCACCATCGGGTTTTATGGCACCTTCTGCATAGATTCATGGCCGTTCAGGGGGTGACTTTGCGGTCAGTACGCGTCGCCCCGGGGCATCTGAATGTGGTTTTGAGCTGCACCTTTCCCCTCCCGGTTGAGAAAGTGTGGAGCGAATGCCAGAGGCAGACTCGCCCACGGAAGGGCTGAGCTGAGAAAGAGAGGGCTGCGTTTCAGGTGTTCCTGAACAGCGCCAGTTAACACGCAACAGAGAGAGTCCCGCAACGAGAATTTAGCATTTCGGCCCTTCCGAAATGCCACTTAGTGATTGGCAGCATGCAGAAAAAGACGCTCTAGTTCAGAATGCCAGTCACCCCCCAAAAGAGACAGTGTGATGTAGTGGTTCTGACATGAAACTCACTGGGTGACCTTGGGACAGTTTCTGTTTGCTGTTGCTGTCAAGATACAACGGGGGGGGGGGGAATGATGTCACTGGGTCTGGGTCTTCAGCAGGGAGAAGAGCAGGGTCTAAATATTCCCAAAAATAAAATAAACGAAGCACACGTAATCAGTGTTTCCTCTAAGCTGAGTGAGTGTGAGCCAGCTCACAGGTTTTTAGCCTCCGGCTCACACCTTTTTGCCTTCGCTCAGGAAGGAGGGCTCCAGAGCAAACTCAATTATGCAGTAGCCAAATTGTTCGCTCACAACTTTAATGCCAGTAGGTCACAAAGTAGAATTTTTGCTCACAAGATTCCACAGCTTAGAGGGGGCGTTGCACGTGATAGCCCTACCAGATTCACTTAACGGTCGGATGGTCTAATTCAACTTCACTTTCTCTCGCTTTTTGTTGAGTTTTGATAGTGAGATATTGAAAAAATGGTGTTTAGCACAGATAATATAGCCCAGCAGAGCCTGAGTAAAATAATTCAGACTGAGAGTCCATGTGTGATTAAAATATAAAGTTTTTACTAAATTCTAGCATGGGGAAGGGTAACTGGGATGGAAATAACAACAGAGCTAAATAGGCTACATCCTTACTCTACAAAGACAAAACGAGAAGAGAGTTATGGCTTCTCTCTCCTCTTCTTCAGAACAGCAAACAAAGAGGGGAAGAGGAGCCATAAAATGCTAAAACACTTTGACACTCTCGTTCCAATCAAACTCCTAGATCAGAGAGAAATTTCCCGGGCTTCTTACAGCTAAAGAACATTGGTTACATGAGAAACATGTGACTTCCTGTGAGTAAAAGAAACAAACATTTAACCCCAGATATACGGAGTGTTTTCAACTTGTAATACCCAACACTTTTCATCAAGAGCGACCAACCAAGATGCTTCAGAGGGAAAGTCGGCTGTATCCTCCACAGCTGTAGGAAGAGGGACATTAGCAGCCACCTTCTCAAAAGTATGTTCCAGTAAGAACTTAGATCCAGGTGTTCAGCCGTGGCGGTCTGAAGCAGTAGAACAAATTTTGAGTCCCGTGGCACCTTTAAGACCAACAAAGGTTTATTCAAGGTGTGAGCTTTCGTGTGCACGCACACTTCTTCAGATACACTGAAAGGGAAGCCAACAGTTCGGATATATAGGCAGATGCCCTTACATAGGTGAAGAGGAAGAACAGGACAGAAAGGACCTCACGTTGGGAAGGGGTACTTGTGCGAGCCTGCCGCTCCAAAAACAAAGAGGAGGCTGCAGCGCTTTGAAAGACCGGCACAGTTTTCTTCCAGCACAAGCTGTTGGGGATTTGCGTCTGAAGAAGCGAGTCCTCCTAGTCCGCAAGCTATTAAAAACAGAATTGCAAAAGGTCTTTAAAAGTGCTCCAGGATTCCAGCTTGCTTCCTCAGCCATCGCTGTCTGTATTTTCAGTCCTCCTCAATTCAGGTGCGCGCACACCTCCTCCCCCGGTGAATACTGTTGAACTGACTGTACCGATGTTTGAGAAAGCAGGGGGAATGCACTGGTTTAACTCCTCTGACCAGCAAGTTCTGCTTCTGTCTGGTATGGCTTGAAGCCACTTCTCTCATGCTATCTACTGGACAGCATCTTTCTTGAATCTTTGGGCAATTCAGTCGCAGAGGCATCCGTGCGCCAAAACGCACCTTATCTTGAATATGATACATAAGAATCAAATGTTTACTTTCCCCACATCCTCAGATTTCTGGGAGTGAGAATTTGGGGTGGAATTCTGTTAGCCCTGGCAGATAATCCTCTAGCCATACGGTTCCAAGAACACCAGTCAGTGTTGACAAAGTTAGTATTTTCAGGCTTTAGGGGCACAAGTTTTACGTTCACTTCATATGGATATTTCAGATCTCACCCCTTTGGTGGTAAAGGAGTGGACTGTTGCTCAATACATATTGCGGTAATTTCAGCCTGGGCGTTTAGAGACGGAAATGGTAGGCATTGTCTAGTGACTGATGCGGAATTACAGGAGCCCGTGTTTGGCGCCCGACTTTTGATACTGTTGATGGGCCTCGAGTCACATCTAGAGATTAATTTTTTTGGGGGGGGAAAGGGCAATTATTTTAAAATGTTCTTAATGCCGTTCAGTAAAACGAAATTACGTCTCTTAGTCACAACGCAGGATGTTGCCATGTATCATTTATAACATGGAACATCAGTATTTTATGTGATTTGAGATTAAAAGGCCACATTATATATATAAAATGTTAAATAAAGAATTTAATTATATACATATAA
>NW_015166436.1:1029524-1030095 GCF_001447785.1 Gekko japonicus | reverse complement strand
ATATAAATACATTAATAATATATATATAAATTAAATTCTTTAACATCATTTTATATCCTATTAACATTCAGAATACTGATGAGACCATCTCATGATTAACAATCAGTTGCACATTCAAAGCAAGCCATGGCATGCAAGTATCATTAATTTACCACCAGTCTAGTCTAATAATTAGACCATCTTAAAAGAGTAACAGGTCAGGATAATACAAATTCTTCGGTAATACCTTTTCCCTAGCCAAGAGTTTTACTACTGGGAACCAGATAGCTGGAAATGTTTTTTGAACATGAGACAAGGGTTCGAGCACAAGCCAAGAACTTTGCACCATCAGCAGCTCCCGTCATGCAGCCTCTTAAATGAAATTTTTTTGGGGTAGCTTTATATTTATAATAATACGCATGTATATTAATAGTTCCGGACGCGTGTCCTGAAAGACGGCCCTCGCTCTCGCTCTCTGTGCGTGTGTGTGTCGGTTAGGGCGTGTGCTTTTTGCAGAAGGAACCCGTTTTTCGACGGGGTGTAGCGCTGTGCCCCCCCCCCCCCGCCCCCCCCCCCTCCGGCGGCCCCCCCC
>NW_015166436.1:1010393-1029288 GCF_001447785.1 Gekko japonicus | reverse complement strand
CCGGGGCCCATCACCTCCATCCCGGATTCCTTAGGCGGCCCTTTCGCCAGCGTACTCTCGTCCCTGCAGAGACCCAACGGCACCAAAGGCACCTTGGTCAAGAGCGGCATGTTTTGAACCCGGGCCCGGGGGCGCCGGGCTCCGCCCCGCGACGGGGCGCCCCCTGCAGGGACTCGCCTCGCCGCATGGGACTGCGGCCTGCAGGTTTGCAGTTACCCACCGGCCGACTAGGCCCGGCTCTGCGCGCGGGGAGCTTCCCCGGGCCTTTCCTCCCGTGCAGAGAAACGGGGCCCCCTCCCCGCGAAGAACTGGCCTGCTCTGCGGTGGCCCCGGCAAAGACACGTGTGTGCGTCCGCCCCCTCCGCCACGCGTCCAGCACAGCCTGCCTGCAGCTCGGCTCTCTTCTCTCTCTCCCCCTCCCTCCATCTCGCAGGCTCGGAGGGGGAGGGAAACCCCTCCCCCCTCCCCAAGCTGCCCTTCTTTTTGTTGGTTCTTGCTGCTGCAGTGTGATGATTTTTTTTGCCCCTCTTCCCAAGTCGAACCATAAGGCCGATTTACTTTGAACGTGGTGTGTGGAAACCTCTCTCCCCCACCCCCCGGTGAATTCTCCAGTCGAGGTGACAAAGGAGCCGTCCGTCTGTGTTGGTTTTGGCGAGCCCACCTTTGTGAGTGGGGTGCGGCCGCTGGCTGACCGCTGGAGCCTCCTTTCCTAAGCGGACACGGCCCCTCCGAACCTGAGCACACTTGTTTACCACGCCAGGACTGCTGCCCGGAAGGACGAGCTCCTGAACATGTGCCGAGTGCACGGTTTTCGCCCTAGGGAGTGCCGAGAAACGTGTTCAGCTCCACTGGAGTGTGCAGATCAGAAGCCAACCCTGTAACTTGTTGCTGCATTAAATCAGTTGTTCTTCATTCTCTTGGAATGTATAGTGGCAGATATCCTATCAATCCTGCACACACCTTTTTTTCCTTCATTTTTTGCTTTGGCATCAAATTCAACAGTTTTGCTAGAAAATACAGCGGGGGGAGATTCCTTAAACGTTATAGCATTTGGAAGCTAGATTTTATCCCACCCTTGACGACAGCTAGAGACATTTTTATGGAATCTAAATGGGGCGGGTTATGTTTTCTAGATGCTGGAGCGTAGTCTGAAGGGTTTCAGAATTCTTCCAGAAGCCAGGCCTCTTCAGGCGAGTGGTTTTATACTGCTTGCTCTTTGCCAGCTAGGATGGTACTTTTCACCATAACATTGTCAACCAGTGCCTGCTGTCCCTTGCTAGAGGATGTGGCTCAACCTACCCTAGGAAGGTTAGGGGTGGCAAAGCAAATCTTAACCTGGTTTATGCTTTAGCTGAACAATTTGAGCCTCGTTCTCATAGGCATGTCCATTACTTGGTGACTGCAGCGCCCTTTCATGACCTGCGTATGCAAATAAGCTGTGGAGACCCACCACCACCAGACAGTACTTTCACCCTCCCTGCCTATTTCAGTGGTGTCCTGCATAATTCGTCTGCTGTCCAGTTTAGGATGTAGTCTAGTGATGACTATGCCCGGGGTGAGTGAGGGAGCTGGCGGACCAACCTTGCAGTGTGACAACATGAATTATTCCTGACTGTTAAGGCATAGCCCACCTTATGTCTATTAACACTGCTCCGTTGTTTGCATTTATGCCTCCCCCCCCATCTTTCCCTTCTACTGCAATTTTTTCCAAGCTTACCAACAATCGTATATTTAACATACAAGGAGACAGTTTACAGGAGGGGAACTGTCTCTGTCCAAAAATGCCCACAGAGGATTTCCCGTCTTTGCTGGTGAATGGATAATATTCATTCTGAAGATGCTGATTACGTACATTGCCCATGCCATGTTTAGACCTTCCTTGTTAGGGGTTCAAAGATATTTTTTTTTAATTTTAAAAGGCACAAAAAAATCTAGGTATTAGTTATGTAGACAGGTATGCTTTGAAGTCCCCCCCCCCCGTGTCTTTCTACAACTGTGTTCTGTGACTCAATTGTATAGTGTTAATATTGATACAAAAATTGTCTACTCTAGTTAGACGTATAAAGAATGTTTTTTCCTCCTTGTAGACTTTATGGTGTGTCTTTACAGAGAAACGAGGATCTCACTGGTTAAATCCTTTTGCGTTTAGAGAGAGGCCGGTTTCATGCAATGATACCTGCTTTGGTTATCAGGTGCATGTTGTCTTTTTTATTATTATTATTCTTTTCCCTTTGTGAATATGTTTGTGAGCATCAGTCATAAATTATGTTTCAGGATTTTCAGATTTATTTATATGTGGTTAAAACGAATGCTTCTATTTAAAAGGGGAAATATTTCTACATGTGCATATAGTTTTCCAAGAGTGTACCATTAAACTGATTGTTGATAATAAAAAGCAAAATCCAGCCCTTGCCTTTTCTTAGCCTAATTTTACTTTCTCCCCCAATGATTTGTTAAAAGATATCATTGGGATAGGCAGCTAATATGAGATGAGTGTGAAGGATGAGTGTTGAATGGACCTAGAGAGGGGACAGAATGTGGGTGTGGAATAAAGGGTGAGAATTCCCTTTGGGAATAAGGCATAAGAATGAAGAAGCAAGAGTGACAGAGTGTCTGTGTACGGACATGCATGTTGGGTGGGAGCTGGGAGGAAGGCCGTGCGTCTCTCTGTACTTCCCCATTAGTGCCCCTGGCAGTTTGGTGTCATGGTTAGGAGCGCGGACTCTAATCTGGGAGAACCGAGTTTGATTCCCCATTCCTCCACATGAGCTGCTGGTGTGACCTTGGGTCAGTCACAAGTTCTCTCAGAGCTGTTCTCTCAAGAGCAGTTCTCTCAGAGCCCTCTCAGCCCCACCTACCTCACAGGGTGTCTGTTGTGGGGAGGGGAAGGAGATTGTAAGCCGCTCTGAAACTCCTTCGGGTAGTGAAGGGCGGGGTACGAATCCAATCTCTTCTTCTTCTTAAGACTAGTTGGGGAGGGGGGGGAGAAGGCCTTGCACCGATTACAGTGCCTTCCCCAGTCACAGCACTTTCTCATTCCCATTAAGGCTGCCATTTATTCTTGTGGCAGAATGGAAAGGGAACCCGACCGGCTTAGGGCTGAAGGTTCCCCCATTTAACCCATTGTCCGTGGTCAGCATCAGGCTGTGTCCCCTTGTATCCGAAGCTACAGTTTATGTGCTTTTGGGTAGCCATCAGGTATCTCTTGAGATACTGCATTTTCTTAGATGGCTGGGAAAGCTCTCCCCTCCTTCAGTATTCCAGACTGATTATTCCCCCCCCCCCAGCATAGGATAATTAGAAAACTCCAGATTATCTCCAAAATAGCTTTTAGAACAGTCTATTTGGAATTGATTTAGTTTGCCTTCCAGGATCTGAGTCTTTCAGGCATCCCGGCATTCGTTTCTGTTTTCCTCTGCGGTCTTAATGAGAAATGGCTCGTTGTAAATTCACTCACACCTGGGTCAATCCCCCCATGCCCAGACAGAACTTCCCTATTACCGTTGAGCCTATCCCCAACCCAGAACTGTTGGCGAAGGCACGTGGCACATTCTGCAGTGAGTAAGTGAAGTGATTACCTACTACGTTGTTATCCTGTTCTTACTCCAAGGAGTTCAGGGCAGGGAACATAGTTCTCCTTTTCTCTATTTTATCCCTGAGAAGTAGGGTGGGTGGGCCCAGGATCACCAAATGAGCTTGGTGATCTATTTGTGTGAGAATTTGAATCCAGGTGCGACACTGAGGAGGGTGTGTGTGTGTGAATTAGGTATTGTGTTAATACAAAGAGCTTTCCACATTCTAATAGACCTAAGTACAGCAATCGGAAACAGTTTTGGCATCCAGTATTGTTGGGTGTTAAGAATACCTAACAAGTATAGAAGAGGCTTCATGCAAGTGTATAGAGGAAATGAGGAACATGAAGACAGTATAGTTTAGGGATTCCCCCATATCGTTCTCCAAGGAGCTCAGCATAAAATTCTGAGTTCTGCCTTTTCCCGTTTATCCTCACAGCAATTCTGTGAGGCTGAGAAAGACCAGTCAAGGTTACCCAGTGAGCTTCATGGCACAGCAGGACTTGAACTATGGTTTCCCATATCCTAGTCTGGCTTTCTTAGATCCCACTGGCTCTCTGATCCAGGTAACATCTGTTAGTTCTAGTTGGGAATATTCATGAGGTTCCTCACATGGGACAGGCACTCTGAAGGTTTACTCTATTTGTGCAATAGTCTTAAATATAACAGCTTATTGGCAACCGCTATCATAATTCCCAGAATTCCTTTGGACAGTTCAAGTAACACCAGCATTTACCAACATTACTCACAAAATAGGTACTAAAATTTTCACTAGAAAGTGATTCAAAGCATTGTGGACTGGCATCTTGCTGAAGTACTTCGCATTTTTAAATTTTAATAAAGCGCTTTGCTTTTGTTTTGAATAAATACCCCTTCTTTGGTGCATGGGTCTTTGTTTGAGGCATGACAAGTTACCCTCACAGACTCAGCCTGGATTTTCCCACTTGCCCGTGCGTGCTAATCCTTAAAAGGACTTCTTGTCATTTTTCTCTCAAGGCCTGTTTTCCTCTTGTCCTTTTTGCACAAAAATGGGAACGTCGCAAATAACTTCAGACCAGCACAGTAAGCCATGAATAGCGTTAATTATGTGGGCCTTGAAATGTCAGAACTCTTTGTGAGGCACCAACTGCCTCAAACACAGCTTTCGGCATACCAAACAATAATTTTTAAAAATCATGTGGAAAAACGATTCAAAGTGTTTGTTGCTAAAAAGTGAAAGAATTATTTTGAACGAAGTGAAATAAGGAGCGGAGTTATTTCTCCTCCATTATACTGAGGTGGTTTGTTTTTACCAGTGGTTGAATTCAGAGTAGGATGAAGAGGAGCTCCATTACAAAATTCACTGTCATGAAGATCCATCCTACCCAGTATACATTTGTAGCTCCCAGATCAACAAGGAAATTGAAGTGGGGACACCTTATCCTCATGCACAGTTCCTTTGGGATCTATCAGGTACCCAGATAAATACCCTCCCCCTGAGGTAGGTTAGGCTGAGAGGAATTTCAAACCCATGTTTTCCAAGGCTCTGGTCCAACTACTACATTCAATGTTCCCTCTAAGCTGTGGAGTCTTGTGAGCAAAACTTCTGCTTTTTGAGCTACTGGCATTAAAGTGGTGAGTGAGGGATTTGGCAACTGCATCAGTTAGGCTGCTCTGGAGCCCTCCTTCCTGAGCTGAGACAGAAATGGGTGAGCTGGAGGCTAAAAAACTGAGCTAGCTCACACTAACTCAGCTTAGACGGAACACTGACTACATCACCCTAGTTCTGTTGGAACCAGTTGACTGGAAGAAGACACATCTTTACACACTGTACTACTGGTTACCTTATACAGTGAAGCCTGTGCTTTTTTCTTCTTGTGTTTTTGATGTTCAATACAGCAACTGCCAATAATCAAAGCTAAATCAACTAACATGTAGTCCTAAATAAAACTGTCTTCAATTGCCTCCTGAAGGTCGACAATTGGGGGAACCAGGCGCACCTCCCTGGGGAAGCTTTGTCATAGTAGAACTTCTTGATAACCTCATGATGGGGTAGATCCAACCACCCTCCAGAAGATGAGATTTCCTTCAGTTTAAGGAGCTTCCCTCAAACAGAAGAAAAACAACGAAGAGCCACTTCGTTAGATTTGGGGGAAGGCTTCAGACTTGAGCCAAAAGGAAAGGTAGAATATAAATATTTTTTAAAAAATAAATACACTTTGCTCATTGGAGGGGTAGGATAGGGGTAGCATCCACCCACACATACCCAACACAAGAGGTTGGATCCAACAATTTTGTTCCACTAAGCCTGTTCAACTGCAACAGATAGCTATAGAGACATGTGGCCCCCATCTGCAGATATCTAAATCTGCAGATGGGGGGCACATAAACAGATTTTCCTGCAAACTTTGGGTACCCTCCAGGCTTGCAGAAAAATCTGAAATCTTTAAAAAATATGTTGGGGATTTAACCCCTCCCCCAAATAAATACTTAACCTGTTATTTAGACAAAACTAAACAACAAGCTAAGGTTATAAGGTCAATAATTGTTTTCATTTAATTAATAGGCAAAAGGACAGCAAAGCAATAAATACGTCAGAATAGAGGATAAATATGTAAAGGTATCTTTAGTTTTGTCTTTGCATATCTTAAAACATCTTCATCATGTTACATGTTAATTTGCTGTTCAGCCTCTGTCTATAAGTTTGAACTCTACCTTCCATTCCAGTGTATTTGAAAAAGTGTGCATGCAAATGAAAGCTCACACCTTGAATAAACCTTTGTTGGTCTTAAAGGTGCCACTGGACTCTAAATTTGTTCTACTGCTTCAGACCGACACGGCTGAACACCTGGATCTAAGAAAAATATTGTATTCTACAAGGCTTTTGCTACTGCTTAATGTTGTTTGCTGCTGATATTTATGACTTCAGTTATTTTATGTCATTGGAATTAAGTTTACTTCTTATATATATATACTTTCAGTTTGTACCCCGCTCACCCCCGAAGGGCTCTGAGTGGCTTACACGGTGCATGGTGCAGAGACCTATGCAGAAACCCTAACTATGGCCACAGTACGTCTGGGGTGGGGGGAGCCCTACCAGGTACCCTCCCGGCTCCAATCAATCGTTTATCCGGTGAGTGGGCGACTTCTTCCAGTTCTCTCCAGTGCATCTTCCGTGGCCTCCGCTGTTCTTTCGGCTCTCTGGCGACTCCTCTCGGGGGCTGTTGGTTATGGGCCCTGGTGCGCAGCTGCGGTGGGCGTCACAACGTCCTTGCGGCTCCGAACGTCCTCCTGCTGGCCATGTCATGAAAGTAGATTATTTAGTGTGTGTGACCACAGCCTATATTTCATATGATGACTGTGTCACACAATAACCTGGTAACTGGAAACGTCCAACCTTTGTTAGCTAGAGCCTTTAATTGCAACCGGAAAAGTAAGCAGCAAATTTCCATAATCAAAGCCCTGTTAATGCCTTTAAAGAATATATATATTTTAAATGGTGGAGTCAATTTGATCCCAGTTATGTTTCTGTGGGGTTTTGATGTTTTCAGTGAGGGGTATTTCTGACCCCAGCTCCAAATTTTACTCTTTTTTGTGCATTGCTGAAGATAGTTGTTCTTGAGGCCGGATTTTCTTCTTAGTAGCTAATGCCATAGTTGAGAGAGCTATCAGGTTTCCATTATTTTTGCTGTAATATTGGGGTCACTTTGACCCCTATTCCAAAGTAGTGTAGCCTTTTCTCCTTGGAGAAAATCATGGCCTGAAAGATGTTACCCCCCCCCTCCATCCTGATAAGAGTTTTGAAGAAAGCTTGTATACTGTGTTTTGTTATTTTGGTTGCTCTTAATAAAAGTTAGTACATAGATTTTTATTTTTGGATTTTTCTTGCAATATATGTTTATCTATAGTTGATTTCAGTGCTAGTGGTTAACGTGTTGGATTAGGATCTGGGGGATGCAGGTTCGAATCTCCACTCTGCCATGGAAGCTTGCTGGGTGACCTTGGGCCGGTCACACATTCTCAGCTGAACCTACCTCACAGGGTTGTTATGAGGATAAAACGGAAGAGAGGAGAAGATGTCAGCCTCTTTGGGTCTCCATTGGAGAGAAAGGAGGGATATAAATAAAATAAATCTTTGCTTCCTGATGTACTTTTGATTTATGAAACACAGCCCTCTCCTAACCGCATTTTACCAAGAGTAAGCCCCTTTGAGTTCAATGGGACTTGCTCCTATATAATTGTGTACTTCTAAGAGCAAGACATTACCATTTCCTTAACCTTAGTTAAAAATAGCTTTTAAAAAAAAAAATTAAGCGACTCCCAACTTTTGAGTCAGATTTTGCTTCACAAAGCTAATCACATTTTGAATGAGAGAATGAGCGGCAACTCATCCCATTCCGGTTTCCAAAGGGAGAACTGAGCAGACAGTCTTGTTAATTTCGCATATAGACTTGGAATAAAGTACAACATCCATCATCTCATCAAAATTCAATTAAAGCTCAGCCCAGCATCTTAGGAAAAGGAGCCAATTTTCTGCTGGAAGCAGAGCTATTAGAACAGTATTTTTTTTAAAAAAATAAAATAAAAACCTTAATGGTGTTTTCATTCTGGGCTCCAATTCAAAAGAATAACCAGTTTGGGTCTTCAAATTACCCTTTACATTAAAAACAAAAAGCTAGAACACATGTCATCTTAAAGTTGAAGCCTTTGTCATTACTTTAATGCATGCTGTCAACACATTTTGTCAGACACCCAAGAGATACAGCTCGGAAGTAATCCTATTTGGAATGGCTGGTTAGCTGGTTATAGCTACTCACCAAACTGTGTTTTTGAGATTAGGGGCTGGGGAAGTGATTCGTCAACCCCATCTGATATCTGTGCTTGCTTTGTGCAGCACATTCATTTACCCCTAAGTCTGTCAAATTATTAAAGCATTTTAGTTAACCACCTGTGCTTTAACTAAACAATTCGCATTTAAATACGTTTGCCAAAATAGCAGCATAGGTATCTTATTGAGCTACCAAAGAGCTAATTAACTTTTAACAAAAATTACTATTTGATAGAAGGCCATTCGTAATGCTTTTCTCAGTCATTCTGCTAAATGAAGTATCCTACAAATGCATCCCCATATTCTTAAAAATCACAGTTCTGTTAGTTAAAATGTTTCCTCACCAATTACAATTGAAAACCAGAGGCTTTTAAACATACTTCTCTTATACAGAACCCATTGTTGAGAACTCACTCACCTCAGTCAGTCGTGAGAACAGCAGTCTTGGAACCAACAACTTCAGATGTGGAGAGGCCCAAGTGTTTATGGCAATACTGTGTGTATCTTGCTAGCTTTTTGCTCCCATTTTACTTTTAATATTCTGACCAATGGGACCACTGATCTCCAGTTTACACCCTGGTCTTGAGAGGACGTTTGCACAACAGTGTAGAAAGATGTACTTGGGAAATGGACAGATCTAATGGATATCACAACAATGCATTGAGCGGAGGCCTTTATTAGCTACAATAGATATACTTTGAATGGACCCACAGTAGTCAACAAATGTTTGAAGCAACAAGGACTTGCGTCCTGGAACAAAGTTATTTGATCTCATAATCCCCCCAAAAAAATAATCAGAAGAAAACCTTTTTAGTTTCAGGATTTCTTTCTTCTAAAGAGGCCTGATCAACATCCAAGCCTGAATTTATATCATGGTATGCATTTAATGTTGTAATTATTTTGGAGATTTTTATGCTGCCTCTCTAGAGTCCTTTTATGTATACCCGAATGTAGGGCATTTCTTTGGCTAATTTTTAAATTACTTATAAAATGAACTCATGAAGCTTGCCCAGTAGACGGCAACCCCTTCTGTCTTGCATCTCAAGAGGAATAGACTATGGTGATCATGCTATGCAGAACGTGAACCTGAATGCAAGCTCTTTCACCAAGCTTGGATCTAGGGTTGCCAGGTCTCTCCTGGCCACTGGCAGGGGAGGTAGGGTTGTCAGATCCAGGTTGGGAAACTCCTGAGATTTGGGGATGAAGCCTGAGGACAAAGACCTCAGTAGGGTAGAATGCCTTGGAATCCACCCTCCAACGCATCCATTTTCATCAGAGGAATTGATCTCTGTAGTCTGGAGTTGAGGTGTAATTCTGGGGGAACCCCAGGTCCAACCTGGAGGTTGGCATCTTTAGGCATGTCCGGGCACAAGACTTTAAAAAAATATACCAGAGGTTGATTCAAGACACTGACTCCTACAAGCCAGATGGGACTACTGATGTAACCGCAGGACCCCCCCCCCCAAAAGCTCATCAGGATTCATCCTACAGTTCAGAAAGAACATGTAGCCCAGAGCTCCCAACCACTGTAAAAGTCCTGAGGGGGTTGGGGGAAGATTCTTACAGGGCAGTCCGACATTGACTTCCATGGACTTAGAAGGGTGCAGTTCAACTTAGGATACCACTGCTAAGACTTCTGGGAAACGACCACCACCAAGCGGGGGGGAAATTAGTTTCCCACAACATTTTATGATGTAAACCCCCCCCCCAATTTTTTTACAAATAACAATCAAGACACCAAAATTTAATCAAGGTTTTATTTATAAACATAACATTTACTATAAAAGCTGTTGCATTTTAGACAATTTCTTACTTTCCAGAGGCATTTTAGAATAAATATCATCAATGTAGATTAGTGTAATTGATATTCAACAGTTCTCCAAGTCGGACACAGTCGCCCTTCGGTGATCTGGCATATAAAGTCGCCCTCTTTTGGCTCACCAACGTTTCTATCACCATATCAATAACTACAGTGGATATGGAATTAATCCTACATAAGAAGAATAAGGACCACTATGAAGTTTTGAGAGTGAAGTACATAAAAATAATGACATGGTTATGCCTGCTCTCTAGAGAAACAAAAAGCTAAATACAGTTTTTGGAACACCTAAAAAAAAATCCTGTTACATTTATTATATTGGCGCATCGACAGTAAATCACTCTCTGAAGCACATCGACCATTTCAAATCATCATAGTAGCAAAATGTTTTTTAAATTTTTCCTGCCCCACTGCTCCAGCCTGTTTAGAGAACAAACATGTCACAATTAAAACAGAGCTAAAAAAGGAGGGCTGAAATGTGAGTGAAACCTGAAATTAAGTATAAAGAGGAAGAATTGGCAACTAGAAAATAAACAGAACCTCCTCTGTATGCTGGTGACGGATCAATTATCAGAGAGGAATCGGAGCTGCGATTGGCTTTTCTGTTCAAGTTTTGATACATGTAAAAATAGCCACTACCATGTTACAATGACATGGAAGAAAGGGGATAAAAAAGATCGTCAGCTACATTCATGAGCGGCCGTGCCACAGAAATCGTTTAAAACGTGGTGCATGAAAAATTCAGTTAGCATGCAAGTTCTGGCTACAAATTATGCTTCTGCTGAAAACCAGAAGGGCTTGAAATCCCTTCTCTTTAAATAAAAGAGACCTGCACAGTCTTGCATTTAGACTCGATCGTCCTTATCAGGGCTTTTTTTGTAGAAAAAGCCCAGCAGGAACTCATTAGCATAATAGGCCACACCCAACAACAGAAACTCATTAGCATAGCCAGCCACATCCATGAGAGCATAGCTCATTAGCATATTAGGCTGCATCCCCATGTTACCAGAAGTATAGTCATCCAGCCACACCCACCTTTTATTCTGTTTACCTTGTTTGTTGTCAAAACCCAGGGCTTTTTTCGTAGCAGGAACTCCTTTGCATATTACGCCACACCCCTAATGTAGCCAATCCTAATGAGTTTCTGCTATTGGGTGTGGCCTATTATGCTAATGAGTTCCTGCTGGGCGTGGTCAACTTGGGAGCCAGCCGGAACTCCGTTCCTGTGCGTTCCTGCCCAAAAATAGCCCTGGTCCTTATCCTCATGTACGAGCAAAATAACCGCAACCTACTGGGAACATCTTTTGCGGAAGCTGCTTGGAAATGAAGAAGAGTCATGCAAGGACCCACTTGGCTCTTTCGCAAGTTCTGTTCATTTCAATTACACTTTTAAAAGAGAACTTCCCTCAGGATTATGCACAAGAAACACAACACCACACAGAGCTAGGGGCGCATCAGCGCCACTGACTTCCAGTGGCTTCAGCATACCCAACTGTGCACTGGATGCTAACCCAGGCCAGCCATCGTCCACATACAATCAGACCAGCTGGACTGCAGCAATTCTGTGTGCCAGACCGCACCCCCTAAGAGTGTATCAGTGTCAGAACATATCCACAAGTCAGCTATGTACAGGCCCTGCTTCCTTGCATAACTAACCAGCAAAGTATACAGATTAGTGCTGGATCCACAAAGTGACTATGGCCAGCTTCAGGATCCAAAATGCACGTCTGTGCAATGAACATTGAGGTTGTCACGCTGGCCTTGGTATGGGAGTTTGGAACAGTGGAGTGGATTCAGCTTTCCTCCAGGAAGCCTTCCTCCGACTTAAGCAGCTCTTCCACTGAAGGAAGAGTTGCTTAAATTGGAGGAAGTCTCCTTGGGCTGGAAGAAGGCTTCAGACTTTGCTCAGTTTAATGGGAGGAGAGGGGCAGAACCCACCCCATTGTTGTTCCTGGGCTCTCCTCTGGCACATCTTCCTTGGTTTAAGAGAAAAAAAGGCACCCCCACTCAGGGCCGGCTCACCCATTAGGTGAACTAGGCCTTTGCCTAGGGCGCGAGCCGGCCGTTAGGGCGTGGGAGGAGAGGCAGGTGCCAGTGAGGGAGGCAGTGGCGCCACGCAGCCCGCAGGAGCGCCCTCCATTGAGCCAGGCGCCGCGGCCCGCAGCGACACCAGCAGCAGCAGCAGCAGGAGGAGGTAACACGCGCGCGGGGGGGTGTCTGCTTTTCCGGAGACTGCGAGTTGCATCCTTTCCTGCTGAGTTCCACGCTTTTCAACGTGAGCAGATCGATACCGCTGGCCGGCACCTCGCAGCGCTCTCCCGCCCACTGGGTTTCCCAGGAAGAGGGAGGTGGCAACTTGAGGCTGGGAGGAGTGCTGGGCCTTGCCCGGCTCTGCCGGCTGCAGGAGGAGGAGGATGCATGGTGGTGTGGGCAGGGCGCGGCGCTGTAGCTGGCCGGCAGAGGAGCAAGCGAGCAGGTGGGGGGGGGGGGGCCACCTCTCCCTAGGTCACACCGGAGCCTCAGGTGGGCGACGCTGCGCCTGTGCTGAGAAGAGGAGGAAGAGCCACGCGGGCCCTCCCTCCCATGTGCCCGCCCTGGCTTCTTTGCGCCCGAGCAGCTGGGCCAGATTGAGGGGCGGCTGCAGCGGGGCACACCCGACTTTGCTGGGATGGTCTCCAGGCCCCGCCGGGAGGTTGACATCTGCCCCCACTATCCTGTTGTGGTGGTGTGAAAGCAACAGGAGATGCAGACCAAATATGCTGAGGCTTCCAAGTGGTTGCAACAGCAACGTTTGAGAGCCCTGCTTTGCTGCTTCCTTCCCCCTTGCCTCCGGCGAGTCCTTGAGCACATGATTCCACCCGGCTGAGCAAGAGACTAGCATGGGTGGTACCCTTGGCACAGCTGACTTGTGGAGTCGAACACGTGGGAATCTCGGGGGAATGGTCCATAGCTATGACTGGGAAACCATAGTGGCCAACTTTCAGCATCCCAAATGCACCATAATGTTCCGATTGGTTCTCGTACTCACACCTTGAATGTAGGTTTCCTCAAGCTTCTGAGAGCTGAGGCGTGCTTTTGGAATTTCAAAAAAAGGATGGGAGAGCACACTGCATTCTTACACCCCACAAATGTTTTGTGTGCAGAGTGTATACAAATGAGCCATGTTCAGAAGAGCCCATTCCTCACGCTTCCGCACACCGATCTGGTTGAGTTTTGTGACTGGAGGGAGGCATAGACTTACGCGGCTGATGCAGAGATAGAGCAAGAATATCCCACACCCAACAAGGCTAATTGGAAGGAGGGAAGGGCAGAGCGGGGAAGCATGCCAAGGCGCGACCTCTCATTTGCATGCGTGCACAGGCGCCTTTAATTATTTAATCAGTTTCTCACAATGCACCAGCCATTCTTTCATGACACAACACTGTGCCCTGGCACACAGTTTGGGAATTACTGCATTTAAAGCAACGTGCACCCGTCAACAGGGAGGAGGAGGAGACGTATTTATAAGGAATGGGTGGCTTTCATTTACACAGTGTGCATTCCTGGTTTTGCAAAGAGGTATTCTGACTGGACCGTGCCCTCATCAAGGTTATCCAAATGTATCTGAACAAATCACGCTAATGGTTATAAACACGGAACTCGGCTGTACAGGCGACAAACGACTATACAACAGCTCTCTTGCGAACAACTCCTACCAATCTCTGTCCTTGGGAATGACCTTCTTGCTTTTTGTTTTTTTAAGTTTCCTCTGTATGCCACTGGTGACCGCAATAGCTTCGTATTTCCTAAGGCACCATTTTAATAGAATGTGAAACGGCCCATCGGGCTGCAACAGGTCTAAAAACTGGACAGCAAGAGAGTGTACAAATGCTTTGGAGGAGACAAAGGAAAACATTTTGCATGGGCACACAACTGCGTGCAAGATCTGCCTCGACAGGAAAATAAATAGTTAGTTGCTGCGTGACCCTAACCCTAACTCTAACCCCATGGGTCCCTGGAAAATTATTGCTTACCAAATAAATGTCCACTATTTCATTCCACCAACACATCCGAAGACTCCTGATGTGTACACATAGTCATATATGACCAGGTAATTCATTTTGCATTTTTAAATATTCTTAAGGCAGCATAAATATATATATTTTTCTTCTTCTTAAAAGTCCACATTCAGTTGCTAGCCACGTGTGCTTTTCAAATCACTGCTTCACCTACCAGCCGGCTGAATCGCAAGCTCGCAAACCAACACTGTGCTAGCATTCACTGTAGCCTGTCAGCTGAACCTTGCAATATCAGCTCCTATACTCATCTCCTGCTCCGTTTCCTATTTCATGCGGCAGCAAAGTAAGGAAAGAGAAATGATGACATAATTAGAAAATCTACATGGTGCCGTTTGTAGTGAACACGCTTAAATTCAAATTCAAGTGTCCCATTTCGGCCTGATCTGCCAATTCTAGATGCATTAAAATACTCTCAATATAGCTTGGGAAAACTGGTTCTTATGCAGCGGTACTACCGCTGACTCACAATGGCTGATTCCCACAATGCTCCAGTGACATACGTAACTGGAAAACTATCTGCGAGGAGCATCGGTTGTTACTTCCCACAACAGTGCCATTGGGTCTTGGTAAGGGGTAGATGAAAGCGTGGGAAGTAACCACCGTTCAGGTCCGTCCCACAGGGTCCCGCCCCCTCCATCACTTATATTATCAGAGCAGCGTAGCAAAGAGTTCTGGGACAGAAGGTTGCTATGGTAACATGAGGACGATTCCAGAGTGGCGTGTGCGTGGATGACAGCAAACAGAGACGACTGAGTTCATAGGTTCAAACCGGGGACTGCTGACGGCTAAGCTAACCCCCTTCCAGCTTGGCTTCCACGTGCAGCGTTTGGCTGAAGGCATGAAGCCGTGGCCTTTGGAGAATCATCACATGGTGACCGATTCCACAGCTTGATTAGCCAATGGTCAGTGCAGTTACCATGGGAATAAGGGCGGGATTAAGTTCTGTGTGGGGGAAAAACACTCTGATGGCAAGCACACCAATTTGGAAGTACATTCTGTCGAGGTACACCAAACCAGTGTTCCCTCTAAGCTGAGTTAGTGTGAGCTAGCTCACAGTTTTTTAGCCTCCAGCTCACACATTTTTGTCTTAGCTCAGGAAGGAGGGCTCCAGAGCAAACTAATTTATGCAGCAGCCCAATCGCTCGCTCACAACTTTAATGCCAGTCACTCACAAAGTAGAATTTTTGCTCACAAGACTCCACGGCTTAGAGGGAACATTGCCCCAAACTCACTTCCAAGTATGTATGCTTAAGCAAGATTTCCCCCCTAAAGCACACGACTGATGTCCATTATTCAAACATGCCCTTTCAAGGTTCTGCTTTTTTTTTTTTTTTTTGAAGAAGAAGAGACTGGATTTATACCCTGCCCTTCACTCGGAGTCTCAGAGCGGCTTACAAACCCCTTTCCCTTCCTCTCCCCACAACAGACACCGTCTGAGGTAAGAAACTGCTCTTTCAAGGACAGCTCTGACAGAACTATGGCTTGCCCAAGGTCATCCAGCAGCTGCAAGTGGAGGAGTGGGGAATCAAACCCGGTTCTCCCAGGTTAGAGTCCGCACACTTAACCAGTACACCAAACTTAGTTCAATACATGCCATATCATTGGGTTTAAAAAAAAAAAATGCAAGCATTCTCACATGTAGCGGTATTTCTGAGAACAGAAAAGAAATAAACCAGTAGTCCCTTGGTTGTACCAGTCAACTAAAGTCTCAAACATTTATTTCACCTCTCTACAGAGTGAAAGTGCAAACTCCCACAGCTCCACAGGATTCCCATGTGTGCAGAGTATCTCCCCTGTTCCCTTTAATGCTGAGGAAAGCTCAGATACACATGGGTCTTTCCATGTGCAGTTATATGCATGGGTCTTTCCCCATCGTTGCCAGTGGGCAGCCCTGGCTTGTGGTTTTGCCCTGTGCACGCTGTGAGGAGTATTTGCATTATGTAGTTTTACAGTACTGATGCTAAGAAGGATTTCCTATTCATTATCTCAGGGACTGCCAACTCCTTAATTCTCTGGCAATTCTATTTTTCCAGCTGATGGACACACGCCGGAAGTTTATGTTGATCCCCTCACAACTGCTGAGAGTCGGATGCCACATTATTTAACTCCCATCTATGCTGCCTAGTGGGAAAGGTTTCACTGTTGCAATGCATGTGTCCTCAAGTATACTGGGCCATCCTACACAAACTCCAAAGGACAGATATTGTGCTATCAGTGAATCTCTGGACAAATCTTTCACCACTCTTGATTGAGACGGGAGAGGGCTGCCAAAAGACATGTGCTTGGCCTCCAGGAACGGATCTGCCTCACGGGCTGCCAACTGGCTATTCCTGGCCTTACTCAGTCAGGTATTTTTGCAACTGATGAATGCAAGTATTATTATATAAGTTTAGTGGCTATACCTTCATTAGAGAAAAAAAATATTTTTGTTATCATTAGGAACATTTATCTTATGCACACACAAATTGCTTGATTAAAGCAATAATTTATTCATAGAATTCCTACCCTCCACTGAAGGTAATATAGTAAAACGTCGGAGAATTACAGTATGTTTTATCAAAGTAGTGTCTTTGTATATAAAAAAAACACAAGTTACCGCTTTAATTATAAACAGAAAAGTCACTTTCTGTGATGCTTAATTTCACCTCCCCCCCTCCAAATGCACCTAATTAAATTAATATGTTGGCATATTACAGAACACCTACAAAGGCTATGTAAACTTAACCCCCCCAGTTCCTAGTTGTATTAAAACAGAGCAGATTTATTGCATCTTTGTTTCCTTGTTACTTGCCACCCCCCCCCCACCAGAAGAAGAGCGGACTCTGAAACCACGCATCACTGACAATATGGAGTGCGCTCTCCTGGGAAGAAAGGGAGCTAAGTGTCCAGAGACGCAACTCATACACATAATGAAAGTGAATTAAGGAAGGAGAACAGGTATTGCATTGGAAAGGAGCTGATGTAATCTTTTATGCCAGCCTTTCAAGATGAGACGAGAGCCGTGAAGTCTGTGGGCAGAAGCTCTTACGAGTTGATTGTCCAGATGCAGCCGCGGGAACGCCGGCGTGACCTTCCTTCTTGCAGAATACTTTTGTAAGCAAGACAAGAGATGCCCGTCACAAAGTCGTCGGCTGACCGGCGGCTATATTTTAAAAAAGAAAGAAAGAACATCCAGTGAATGAATGGTCTCAGAAGCAACAAAGCTGCTAAAACGTATGCACGGGGGGATAAAACCCTCTGATACTCCCCTTGTCTACCACTATCCTAGCTGGATAAATATAGCATACGAGCACAGCTAAAATGGAGATTAGAGATTCAGCAACAGCCTACAGGTCGCCTGAGCTCTGGTCTTGTGTATGGATTCCTCTGTTCTCTGCACACACACCCCGGACCACACACAACAAAGACTTTGGGGGGAGGGGTTTGCCGTCAAGATGCAGCAGACTTTTGGCGACCCCCGTAGCATTTTCAAGGCAAGAATCGAGCAGAAGTGGTTACATAAGAACATAAGAGACGCCAATGTTGGATCAGGCCAAAGGCCCATCCAGTCCAACACTCTGTGTCACACAGTGGCCAGAAATACCCGGTGCCATCAGGAGGTCCACCAGTGGGGCCAGGACACTAGAAGCCCTCCCACTGTTGCCCCCACCCAAGCACCAAGAATACAGAGCATCACTTGCCCCAGAGCCCCTATCTATACCTTGTGGCTAATAGCCACTGATGGACCTCTGCTCCATATAAGAACATAAGAGAACATAAGAGACGCCAATGTTGGATCAGGCCAAAGGCCCATCCAGTCCAACACTCTGTGTCACACAGTGGCCAGAAATACCAGGTGCCACCAGGAGGTCCACCAGTGGGGCCAGGACATTAGAAGCCCTCCCACTGTTGACCCCCCCCCCCAAGCACCAAGAAGACAGAGCATCACTTGCCCCAGAGCCCCTATCTATACCTTGTGGCTAATAGCCACTGATGGACCTCTGCTCCATATGCTTATCTAATTCCCTTTTGAAGCCGTCCATGCTTGTAGCCGCCACCACCTCCTGTGGCAGTGAATTCCATGTGTGAATCACTCTTTGGGTGAAGAAGGACTTCCTTTTATCTGTTCTAACCCGACCGCTCAGCAATTTCATGGAGTGCCCACGGGTTTGCCACTGCCGCCTTCTGTGCAGCAATCCTGGACTTCCTTGGCGTCCTCCCGTCCAAGAACTAACCAGGGCCAACCCTACTTAGCTTCCGAGATCTGACAAGATCGGGCTATCCTTGGCTACCCAGCTCAGCGTATCAGACAGCACACACAGGCTGGAATACATGTGGGTTCTCCCAGAAAGCCAAATAGCATCCCCAGGCCATCTCAAGTCAGGAAAATGGCACGAGGGGGAGCTGAGACCCCTTCTCCACATGGACCGTAGTACTGATCGGACTCTGGTATTACACGCATGCTCATTGCGGAGAAACTGCAACTCATGTCAGACTGTTGGGTCCTTCCTGCATTCGCCTGCCACTCCGGGTTTTCTCGGTGTTTGAGTCGAGGCAATTGAATTCCACAGGAAAACAGCATCCAAATAACCTGGGACCACAGCAGGCTGAAACTGGGTGGGCCACTGAAGGGAGGCGATGTCATGCAGAAGCGGGGGGG
>NW_015166436.1:982921-1010312 GCF_001447785.1 Gekko japonicus | reverse complement strand
GCTTCCGGCCGCCCTGCTTCCGGCCCTCATTCAGCCAGGAGGAGGCAGGAGAAGAGGGAGGGTAAGTTGCTTCCTCCCTGCCTCTCCCCACCCCTGCCTGCCTGGGGCCAGGGAGGGCCTTCGCGGGGCTTCCTTGCACTCCCGCCGGCCTTGCAGGTCCACCGCCGGGCCCCTCATGGGGCTCGGCAGTGGAGCTGCAAGGCCGGCAGCGGCGGCCGGGACCGTTGGGGGCGGGGTGTGTGGCCTTATGACACACTTCCGGTGATGTCAGGGGTTGTGGCCTTATGACACACTTCCGGTGATGTCAGGGGGTGTGGCATATGCTAATGAGTTATGCTAATGAGTTCCCCTAGCTCTTTTTCTACAAAACGACTCCTGAGGGCACCACAGTGAACATGGATTAAAAGGAGAGTGTGGAAAAGGCCACAGTGAGTGGGGATCCAAACCCACCTGTGTACTCTTGAAACATATGAACTGGCTGACACTGTGAGGTATGTCGTCTTGGACGTGCTGAATAAATATGCAAGAGATCTGCGCATAGAGCCTTAATGTAGTAGGATTTTCCAAATAAGATACCACCACAATTATTCTGTAAACGTGATGTCACAAAGAAAGAATTTCTAGGGATTTTTTTAAAAAAAGAATTTCTAGGGATTTAAATTTTGTTTAACAGAGCAGCCATTTAAACTGTCAAAATGTTATTGTTTGGACATTAGCAAGCTCACCATGCATCTAGCCCAATGCATAGCCTTACATACTATCAGTACTGCTACTTATTTTTGATAAGGAAAAAAATAATATGTCTGCATGCTCCAATGTCAGTCTTGTGCACAAATGATTAACGGTAAGGCTGGGAGTGGAGAACACGCATCCCATAGGCACAGGAAACCCTCGCCAGTTTTTCAGACCTCGGAAACCCAGTTACAGAAATACATAAACAGTCAATGGATTCTTACGGTTGTAATGTTTTACATTCTTAAGCTGTAAGTTTATTTCGCCGGTGACTAGAGCACAGGTAGCCCAACTCCAGTCTTGCATGAGCTCTGGGTTTGTTTGTTTTTTTAAAATCTAGAATCTCCACGATCAACTGATCTAATGCAAATTTACCAAGCAAGAGTGTTAGATCAGGATGGTTGAAGACCCCATTGATGTGAATCCAGTGATCCAGAGTATATTCTCCTGCCTAAAAAATCTCTTGCTGGATTCAACCAAAGTTCCCTTAGCTCAGTATCCAGGTGGAAACAGGCATTGGCTCAGAGCTGACCAGTTACCTGTTGCCTTTCTCCTGTCCTGGAGGGTGACACAGCGGTTAGAGTCCAAGTCATAGGCACATGAAGGTTTAAAAGATCAAATCTATGTCTCTAAAGAACTGTTTTTGCATTTTTAGTCATTTTGATAGCAGGCGAGTATCTGGGAAAATAAACACATCTCCTAACCAGAATGACATCAGTTTTACACACACTGAAATGCTATACAACAGCACCCTCTATTTTTCTGGTAGTGCAATTGTTCCTGAGCCTCAAAAGCAGCTCTGTAGGACTTGTCTTTTCTTATTCTCTCCCTCTGTAGAAAGCAGAAAGTGTTCCCCGGAAACAATACATTTCCTGTGATTCCTTTCATTAGTCATGACATGTACAGGACATAGGTGATGGATAGCCAGTTTGGTGTAGAGAGCCAGTTTGGTGTAGTGGTTAAGTGCGTGGACTCTAATCTGGGAGAACCGGGTTTGATTCTCCACTCCTCCACTTGCACCTGGCTGGATGACCTTGGGCAAGCTGTAGTTCTGATAAGAACTGTTCTTGAAAAAGAGCAGTTTCTGTCAAGAGCTCTCTCAGCCCCACCTACCTCACAGGCAGTGTTCCCTCTAAGCTGAGTTAGTGTGAGCTAGCTCACAGTTTTTTAGCCTCCGGCTCACACCTTTTTGTCTTAGCTCAGGAAGGATGGCTGCAGTGCAAACTGTTTTATGCAGCAGCCAAATCGCTTGCTCACAACTATTTTAATGCCAGTAGCTCACAAAGTAGAATTTTTGCTCACAAGACTTCACAGCTTAGAGGGAGCATTGCTCACAGGCAATGCTCCCTCTAAGCTGTGGAGTCTTGTGAGCAAAAATGTGACTTTCTGAGCTACTGGCATTAAACTTGTGAGCAAGTGATTTGGCTGCTGCATCAATGAGTTTGCTCTGGAGCCCTCCTTCCTGAGCTAAGACAAAAATGTGTGTGCTGGAGGCTAAAAAACTGTGAGCTAGCTCACACTAACTCAGCTTAGAGGGAACACTGCTCACAGGGTGTCTGTTGTGGGGAGGGGAAGGGAAAGGAGATTGTCAGCCGCTCTGAGACACCTTTGGGTAGTGAAGGGTGGGGTATAAATCCAATCTCTTCTTCTTCTTCTTCTTCTGGGCTGGCAGGCAGAGAAGTCTTTTCCCTTGTGCAAAGAATTAGAGGGCCCAGGAGGCACGCTGGAAAAGGTGTAGCTCAAAGCTGAACCTGGATTCTTTCTGCTCAGTGCAGTGGGCCAGTGGGGAGCGGGAGATTTACCACACAAATAGGCTGATAACAAGTCTCCATCCCCTCTGAGCTGTTTGCACTGATTTTTGAATGGAATTTAAAAAAAAACACACACATCAAAACCAAGACCCAAGGAAGCTAGTAGAGATCCAAGACCCATGGAAGCTAGCAGATTCCTCCATCTGCTCCTCACGGCTTGTGCTAGTGTAAGAGTTTACAAAGGTGCAGGGAGGGGAGCATCAGCTGAAATTCTTCCACCATCATCAGTGTAGAGAGATTATGCTCCTGCTAGCACCCCCTTCCATTCCATTACATTACACATTGGATTTCTATACCGCCCCTTTCCGTAGACTCGGGGCAGTTTACATAGTTCGTACAGTTTTTCTAACCTAGGGGCACATAGGGAAGGTGAATTCCTTACCCAGGCACCCCCTATTTTCGGCAGGGTCATCTTTTCTTTTTAGCTTTTTCCCACGGCGGTTCTTGCTTGGTGCTGGCGATGTTTTTACTGACGCAGGTCTTTCAGGTCTTTGCTAGACGCAGGTGCAGGTCTTCCATTCTTTTTTCAGCAGTGACCCCTGCTGGGTTTTTCGGCAACATACGATCTTGCCGCGTCTCGGCTCCCTCCAGTCAGCCAGCCTTTTACCTCATGTCACCGCCGCGCTGTCCTCCGGGGCCAATCGCTCCTGCTTGCTGCCTCGCCACCACCGCCATCTTTTTCCTTCCAGCCCACTCACCAGCCTGCCGCAGTCGTCGCTGTCATGGAACTTCAGCCAAGGGGGAGAAGGGTGCCCCCCCACTCCTAATGAGTAGGTACCCAATTTATCTAGTTGCTTAAGGCTTTCGAACTGCTGGGTGGGCGGGAGCTGGGACAAGGGCCGAGAGCTCACCCCGGCCGCGGTGGGACTCAAACAGCTGAAGCTGTTCGGTCAGATGGAGTACTGCAGGCATTTACTGCTTGCACCACCACTCCCTTCCATGTGCCGTCCTTAGGGACGGAGAGAGAGAATCCGACTGTTCACCTACCAAGTGATATTCCATCAACTCTGGGACTGACTACCAACTGTTTTTGTACGTCTATTTCTTCCAGGTATGAGTGGAACCGAAAAGGAGAAGGCATCTCTGGTGCAAATGCAATAATCCTCAAAGTACGTAAAAATCCTCTTGCAAGATTTCAAAAAAGAAAGCAGAAAAGTATTCTGGAATGCAATTTTTTGAGGGTAAAAATTGGTTCCGATAGCAAGCGTTTTCTGAAGACGTTAAATCGGGACAAGGGTATAACTCAGTACAGACAACATGCAGAACTAATTAGCTAGTTAGGCTAGTTAAGAGTGATTGTCGGAATGCCACTCTGATTATTTGGAGTCTGTCAAACCAGGACCTGAAACCAGGGTCTGAAGTTGGTTTATTAACCACAGTTAGGCTTAGCTAGGGTTTTGTGGGATGTGTGAATACAGACATCCTGGTTTAATCCTGGCAATGCCCTCAAATGCTCCCTGGCCACAGAGACACGTGGCCCGAGCAACAGCAGCAAACCCAGCATTTGTGAGGCATCCAGAATTCACAAACTAACCATGGTTAAAATAAACTGTGGTTTTGCATTATGTCTGAATCAAGTCCCTATGCTAGACAGGCTTATAGACAGCTGCAGGATTCAGCATTGAAAAGAAAAAGGAAAACAAACAGCCCATATCAAATTGAGAACAGACACTTGGCACTTACTTCTGGATCTGATGTAACAATCGTTGCAATTGAGAAGACCATTTCTAATCCGGACATCTGTGCCGCTGGCTGCGTCTCCAAGCTGACCCTTGCAAATTCCACACTATTTGTGAAGAAAGAGTGGATACAGTGAAGGATCTGTCAGGGCACATCCACACTACCAACTGATACTGGCTTTAGTTAAAGGTAAAGGTTTCCCTTGCTCGAAAGCCAGTCGAATCCAACTCTAGGGTTGCGGTGCTCATCTCCGTTTCAAAGCCGAAGAGCCAGCGCTGTCCGAAGACGTTTCCGTGGTCATGTGGCCGGCATGACTAAACACCAAGGCGCACAGAACGCTGTTACCTTCCCACTGGAGTGGTACCTATTTATCTACTTGCAATTTCTTGCTTTCGAACTGCTAGGTTGGCAGGAGCTGGAACTAGAGACCGGAGCTCACTCCGTCATGCAGCACCCGGGTCTCGAACTGCTGAACTACCGACCTTCCACAGCCTGCAGTTCAGTGTCTTAACCACTTGAGCCACCACAGCTCCCAGGATTACAAACACCTTTTAACCACTTGAGCCACCGCAGCTCCCAGGATTACAAACACCTTTATAAAACATTTGGTGTTGGCTCAGAATCTGTCCACTCCCCAGTTGTAGCGAGGAGCAGCTTCTTGACAGAACAACAGGACAATGTGGACGGCAACCTTTAGGCAGGGAGAACACATTAGAAAACCCTACCCTGAAGCACTGAATATGGAAATAAAGACCAAGGGTTTCGATAATCATGGCCGCTCCTTTCCCCAGAACTTGTCCACAGCTAGAACAGAGCTTTCTTCCACTGATAGACCTAAAATGACAAAAAAAATATTAAGTATTCAGGGTTGGCTTTGATTGATCCACAGGTATCTCATGAATGTGCAGAACGAATTCTGTGATGAGACCCCCCCCAATGTCTTTGACAAACAAGAATAGGTCCCCGCTAAAAATGAAAATATTAAGTGTCTGAATGATGTGGTTTAACTCTGTAATCATCTGTCAATGACTGGCTCACAAAGCCATTTCTTTGCAGTAGGTTTTGTATTTGGGTACATATGCCAGAATGGAGGGAATAACCCAATCTATAGGGAGCCCTGGCCAGAAGCTCCAAGGTTTGCAGCCATCCCAAGAAAGATCCAGGTTTGCTTACAAGGAGATTTTAATAAATCAGCATGCTTACATAAATAGCAGGCTAAGTTTCCATCCACTAGACCTCGAACACACACATACAGCGAAACTTGCCATAATCCAAGATACAAAGCTAAGAAAATGGCTGTTGAAATATTCATATTTTCCTGATGTAGCAAGATTATGACTACTCCTGAGCAGCCTCTGCCAAAACTGCATTGTAGATGTGGCAAATTTTTGTTTTACTGTTCTTTAAAACTCTTAAAATTTTCTTTTTATGGTGTATAGCCTGCGGGCTATTAAACGTAAATAAACACACACACACACACAGAGCAAAAACTAAACATCTTATATCTTAATCGCTGGCTACAAGTCAACATAAGAACATAAGAACATAAGAGACGCCAATGTTGGATCAGGCCAAAGGCCCATCCAGTCCAACACTTTGTGTCACACAGTGGCCAGAAATACCAGTGCCATCAGGAGGTCCAGCAGTGGGGCCAGGACATTTGAAGCCCTCCCACTGTTGACCCCCCCAAGCACCAAGAAGACAGAGCATCACTTGCCCCAGAGCCCCTATCTATACCTTGTGGCTAATATCCACTGATGGAGCTCTGCTCCATATGCTTATCTAATTCCCTTTTGAAGCCGTCCATGCTTGTAGCACCCACCACTTCCTGTGGCAGTGAATTCCATGTGTTAATCACTCTTTGGGTGAAGAAGTACTTCCTTTTATCCGTTCTAACCCGACCGCTCTGCAGTTTCATGGCGTGCCCACGAGTTCTTGTATTGTGAGAAAGGGAGAAAAGTACCTCTTTCTCTACCTGCTCTTTCCCATGCATAATCTTATAAACCTCGATCATGTCACCCCTCAGTCGTCTTTTCTCCAAGCTAAAGAGCCCTAAGCGCTTTAACCTTTCCTCATAGGGAAAGTGTTCCAACCCTTTTATCATTCGAGTTGCCCTTTTCTGCACTTTTTCCAAAGCTATAATATCCTTTTTAAGGTGTGGTGCCCAGAACTGCACACAGTATTCCAAATGAGGTCTCACCATTGATTTATATAGGGGCATTATTATATTGGCTGATCTGTTTTCAATACCCTTCCTAATAATCCCCAGCATAGCATTGGCCTTCTTTATTGCAGTCACACACTGTCTCGACATTTTCAGTGAGTTATCCACTACAACTCCAAGATCTCTCTCTTGCTCAGTCTCTGCCAGTTCAGACCCCATCAATGTGTATTTATATTTAGGATTTTTGGCTCCAATGTGCATCACCTTGCACTTGGCCACATTGAACCCCATTTGCCATGTTGACGCCCACTCGCCCATCCTTGACAGATCCCCTTGGAGTGCCTCACAATCCTCACTGGTTTTCACCACCCTGAACAACTTTGTATCATCCGCAAATTTAGCCACTTCACTGCTTACTCCCATCTCCAAATCATTAATGAACAAGTTAAAAAGCAGTGGACCAAGTACTGATCCCTGCGGTACCCCACTGCTTACCACCCTCCACTGAGAAAATTGCCCACCTACACTCACTCTCTGTTTTCTATGAACTAGCCAGTTTTTGATCCATAAAAGGACTTGTCCTTCTATCCCATGATTTTTGAGCTTACTTAGGAGCCTTTGATGAGGAACTTTATCAAAAGCTTTCTGGAAGTCAAGGTAAATAATATCTATTGGATCCCCCTTGTCCACATGTTTGTTCACCCCCTCAAAGAACACTAACAGGTTAGTGAGACAAGATCTTCCCTTACAGAAACCGTGCTGAGTCTGCCTCAATAGGTTTTGTTCATCTATGTGCCTACTAATTCTTTCCTTAATAATGGTTTCCACCAATTTACCCGGTATCGACGTCAGACTGACTGGCCTGTAATTTCCCGGATCTCCTCTGGAACCCTTTTTAAAGATGGGAGTGACATTAGCTACCTTCCAATCCTCAGGAATGGAGGCAGATTTTAAGGAAAGATTACATATCTTTGTCAGGAGATCCACAAGTTCACATTTGAGTTCTTTCAGAACTCTCGGATGTATGCCATCTGGGCCTGGTGATTTATCAGTTTTTAAGTTGTCTATCAGTTTTAGGACCTCCTCTCTTGTCACCTCAATCTGACTCAGGTCTTTCAACACCCCTCCTGAAATCAGTGGTTCTGGAGTGGGCAAGCACTTCTCATCTTCCACAGTGAAGACAGAGGCAAAAAATGCATTTAGCTTCTCAGCAATTTCCCTATCATCCTTCAGTACTCCTTTTACCCTTTGGTCATCCAAGGGCCCCACTGCCTCCCTGGCTGGTTTCCTGTTTCTAATGTATTTGAAGAAAGTTTTATCGTCGTTTTTTACGTTTTTTGCTATATGCTCCTCATATTCCCTTTTTGCCTGCCTGACCTCAGACTTGCATTTTATTTGCCATAGCCTGTGTTCCGTTTTATCAGCCTCACTGTGACTAGCTTTCCACTGCTCAAAGCTGCATACTAAACATGGAGAGGAGCCAGGTCATATCTTGTACCTGGCACCGTATAGCTGAGAAAAACAAGTCAGCTTTCTTAGATAAGAACTTGAGAGGGTGTTAATAAAAACATACAAAGAATATTCTCCTGGGAGAGGCCTACCAGCCATCCTCCCAAGCAACTAGAGGTCAAGCACTAGCAGAAAACCAAACTGGAGTTCCAGAGGCTATACAGCGTCTCTAGAAATGGGAGATATATTTTTATTAGACACCCCCATGTGGAAAATGAACAGACTGCACACTTAGTGCGGATTCCGTGTCAGTCTTCTCTGTCAATAAAGTAAAGCACCCACACAACAGAGAACACAACAATTGTATTTATTGTATCAACTCATCCAATGTCTACCAAGCACCATTTCTAGGTTCTCCATGTTCATAATGGGTTATGAGGATGCTGCAACTCGATCAACTGGATCCCTAAGCTTCAGATCAACCATCTTCCGCAAGACCAGGACTCCATGTTTCAAAGTGGCATTGAATAAATCTCTGATTTCAATGCAAGAAATATGTTTAAGAACCTAAGTGGGTTGCAGGGTAATCCTAAACTGAGCTACACCCTTCTACAGCCATGGACAGCAGGGGATTTAGAAAGGTCTAACTCTACTTAGGATTGCACTGTAAGTAGGGATGTGAAATCAAGTGCATTCACCAGACAGGAAGTCTTGGTTGGAAACCATAACTTTATGAAAGCAGTGAACCAGCTCATAGGCCTTCCTATACCTGTTGGGTGACTGGCTTTGTACTGTTAGAGAACTTGGCGATTGTGGCCCAGTCCCGACGCTCTCTTGGCAGCCTGCCCTGAAGTACAAGGGAGAAAAGAACAGTGGTGAAGTGTTAACAGGAAAAGCTCTGCCCTTCAGTGGCAATCAGGAAACAGTATTAATATACGGCAGCCTTCTATCTAGCAATGCTGAATAGTTCTTAAGACCCCCTCTGTCACTTTGGGTAGCACTTTGGGTAGTTCTAGGGGGTGGCAGGTTGTCAGGGACAAAGGTTCAGCTTCTGGGCCTTAGGGACGCAATTTGCTGACCAGAGACTGAGTCACGGCCTGTTCCTGCAAACCACAGATCAAAGGGTAAAACTGTGTTTCAACTTCACTCCTACACATCAGCATAGGGTTGTCAAGTCCATCTTCCGCCCCCAGCGGGGGACTTTGGGGGCGTTCCTGGAGGGGGTGGGGCATCCCCGACGTGATGACGTCACATTGGGGACATCCGCCGCCCCGCCTGCTCGATCTCCAGAAAGGCCAGTTCCCTGCACTTAAAGGAGCCGGCCTTTCCCTTTTAAGTGCACGGAGCCGGCGTTTCCCCTTTAAGAGCAAAGAGCCGGCATTTCCCTTTTAGGTGCACGGAGGTGACATTTCCCTGCAAGCCTGATCTCAAGCAGAGATCGGGCTTGGGAGGAAACGTCCATGCACTTAAAGGCAGCCACCCCTCTCTCTCAAGAGAGAAGGGAGAGGGGTGGCTGTGGGTATTGGGGGTGGGGCTTCCCCCACCGGCGGCGGGTACAACCCTCCCAAAAAACGGGGGACCCCTGGCAAACCAGGGGGGTTGACATCCCTACATCAGCTTGTCACATATTTGAACAGTCCCTCATGTAACAATAATCTCCCTACACATTTTAGGGCAGAGTCTAAGCTGAAACCCCCACTTTCCCTTGACATGTTTAATTTGGAAGAGCCTCCATGAAACCCACTGCCTGCTATCTAATGTGATACAGGCCTACACGCCTGGAACATTTTACCTTTTCTGTAGACTGCCTATCAGGTGTCATATCAGTTTGGTGTAGAGAGCCAGTTTGGCGTAGTGGTTAAGTGTGTGAACTCTAATCTGGGAGAACCGGGTTTGACTCCCCACGCCTCCACTTGCACCTGCTGGATGGCCTTGGGCAAGCCATAGTTCTGACAAGAGCTGTCCTTGAAAGGGCAGTTCTCTCAGAGCTCTCTCAGCCCCGCCCACCTCACAGGGTGTGTCTGTTGTGGGGAGGGGAAGGGAAAGGAGTTTGTAAGCCGCTCTGAGACTCTGAGTGAAGGGTGGGGTATAAATCCAATCTCCTCCTCCTCCTCCTTCTTTCCGCTGTGTAGATCACAAGCCCTTCTCCCCTGACAAGGCTTTGGAGAGGCCCAAGGAACAGGGGCCTTCCAAGAAATGCTCCACCTCCCCAGAGTCCCTGCCTGAGGAGTCTGTGCTGTCACACCTCTCTTACTAAGAAGACTGAGAAAATAAGCTAGCAAGCAAACTGCCATTACCTACCTCCTAGTTTCTTTTGTGGAATTGGCTGGCAGGCCTAAATTATTCTCCAAGGGTGAGGTCTTCTGTCTTGTGTCTGAGGCATGTGGGCTCTGTTTAGTTAATAACTGTTGAGTCCATGGCACTTCTGAAAAGGAAGATCCAGAATAAGCAAACAGTTTTGGTTAAACTATTGTTTGACAGACCCACATTTTAAAATGCGGCCTTGTGTTTAAAAAAAAAATTATATTGTCTTAAAATTATATTGTTATGGCTGGCAAATGACAAGGCAACCTTTTCTCTGGTGGTGTACACCAGGGGTGCTGAACTCATTTGTTATGAGGGCCGGATCTGACATAAATGAGACCTTGTTGGGCTGGGCCATATGTGTCATAAAATGTAATGCCAGGTAGCGGAGATATAAACTTTATAAAGGACACAACCACAAAGGGTGTTTTTTTAAAAAACACAAAATAAAAACATGCTCAAAACATTGGCACTCTTGCAATATTTTGCTTATTTAACAGTGTCTGATCAGTGACACCTCTTGCTCTGAATCATTGCATCAAAATGTCTGTGCTGTTGCAATCTTGAGTATGCTGTTCAGGTGTGTATCTGTAAGCTGCAAACCTACGATGACGCAGCAGCAGCAGAACTGGAAGAAGCAGCAGAAGACAGCCAGTTCCACTGCGGGTCTGTCAAGTTGCAGCTGACTTATGGTGACCCGATAGGGTTTTCATGGCAAGAGGCATCCAGAATAGGGTTGCCAGTTCCCTTTGTCGTGCCGGCGGGGGGATCTGAGGGGCATCAGTGCATTGGTGATGTCGGGAGCGACACTCTAAAATTGTACTCCTAAACCAACTAGTCTCCTAAATTCTAAGTATTTGCATACTCTCAATGTCCTCTTAAACTATGTTAATTTTCTTCCTACATAGCATTTGCCAAAAAAATCCTAATCCTATCAGAGTCCGAAATAATAGTAGCAAGCAGAACTGTAGATTGCGTTTCCGAAGCAAGAGGAGTTGTTAAAAAGACTACGTAGGTTTTTGGTTTGAAGAAGAGCTTAAAAAAATATCTTCACATACCCTGACATAATGGCAAAGTCATTCTGGTTGGAGGTTTGCATTCTGGCATGGATGTCGGATTATCTGTCTCATTTCCTCTCTGATTACTTTCTTCTAGATGTCCTACTTTATTTACGCTGCTTACAAAGAAAGACACAAACAATATCAAATCAGACTTGTGAGTGCTTAATAAATATAAGACACGTGTATTAGCTACCAGTGAACAGATACAGAAGCAGGGTTGGATCTAGACCAAGTTGGCAATATCCACTAGCCCCCCCCATTCTGCTGCAGACCCCCCCCTCATGCCAGTCCTCGGGGTCCCCATGTACCCCAGAAGCAGCATTTTGTGGAGATCAGTGGGCTGCAGTGAGAGGAGTGAGGCAGGACGGTTCCATTCTGCCACTGGAAAAGTGTCTGGATCTAACCTAAAGTGTCTACCTTCTTGGAATCAGATGCTCTGTTTCGTTGCTTCCAGGTACAGCTTCAGCCTACTCTTCTAATCTGTTCAATAACAAACATGCTAGCAATAGCAAGCAGAATTACGGACACTCCTCTGATCTACAGAAGGGACAGAAACTAGTGTATGATGTCTTCCACGCTCCTGCAATTGTATTCCTCCACCACTTTCTTTTGTTTCCGCCAGGCCCGTAGCTACCGCGGGGCTCACGGGGCCCACCCTCCCCATGGTTTTTACAGGCCCCTCTCCAATCCTCGGCTCCCCCTCTCTCCCTCCTGTCACTGCCCTCAGCCCAACAGCCGATGACTCCGCGCTGCCTGCTGCTGCTCCAGGGAGCCAGTCTGAGCGTGATCGCTGTACTGCCCAGCTAGACGTGGCTGGAAGCTCCGTGTTCCCAGAGACTTCTAAAGCTTTGCTCTGAGGAGGCTACACTCGGGTAAGAGTTCAGTGGGAGTCTTGGTATCTATCTAGAGGAGACGGACGCTGCCAGCCTATGTGGTCCTCTGCTGAGGCCAAACATGGCCAATCCAGACTTTCGCCAGGAGTTCCGTGTTCAGAACTCTCTGTGATTTTTCAAAAATGTGCCTCACGAAGCAGGAGGCACTGGTGGCCACCTGGCGGAGTCAGTGGCGGTGGGGCTAGTGGAGGCGGGGCATCCTGGGTGAGGTGGCCGTCTGAGGAGCTGCCTCCTGTCTGTCCATGTCCACCCTGAGAGGGAGGGAGGCGTGGAAGCCTGGCAGGGTGCTTGCTGGTGGCCAGTCACCAAGGGAGGCAGAGAGAGAGTGAGAGAGAGCGCCCTGGCACACCCGCAAGACCCAAGGGCTAGTCCGCGGTGCAAGGGCTGTCCCTGCTGTTGGCAACAGTGCTTTCCTCCCCCCTCGGTTGCAGCCGGGGCAGCATTAGGAATTCCACCAATTAAATCAAAGTTAATTTGGCTGGTGGCTCCCCCAGGCCCCCTCCTCCAAAACTCCTTAGCTACGGGGCTGGTTTTTGCAGAGGTATTTGCAGTCCAAGGAGCAAAACAGCAGTTTGCTCCCTCTTGTGGCGCAGCAAGGGAATTCCCGGAAACAGGGAAGTCTGATGCTGCGCTGGAAGAAGAAGAAGAGGAGGAGGAGGAGGAGGAGGAGGAGGAGGAGAAGATTGGATTTATACCCCACCCTTCACTACCCAAGGAGTCTCAGAGCGGCTTACAAACTCCTTTCCCTTCCCCTCCCCACAACAGACACCCTGTGAGGTAGGTGGGGCTGTGAGAGCTCTTGACAGAAACTGCTCTTTTTCAAGAATAGCTGTGTCAGAACTATGGCTTGCCCAAGGTCCTCCAGCAGGTTCAAGCGGAGGAGTGGGGAATCAAACCGGTTCTCCCAGATTAGAGTCCGCACACTTAACCACTACACCAAACTGATTACACCAAACTACACCACTACACCAAACCACTACACCACTACACTAAATGCAGGAGCAGGGAGACCCGTTTGTATGGAAAATGTCTCTCTGTGTGTGTGAACGCATGCATGCACAGAGTGTAGTAGCTGCCTGTGGGGTCAACATGGCTGGCTCTCCTTGAAAGGAGATATGCATGCATCCCGTATGTGAAACATCTCTGCCCATGCCAAGCTGGAATGGTAGAAACCATCGAGCATGTCCTCTTATATTGCTGGTTTTACCAGAACATTCGGAATATTTATCTTACTTCAATTATACCAGAACATTTGGAATACGTATCTTACTTATCCAGGTAGATCCAAACAGTTTTATAGTTCTCTTCTTGCCTATCACTGTAATGAAACTACCTTTAAAGTAGCTAGATTCTGTGCCTTGGCCCACTCAGTCAGGCAGAAGAATACAGACTTGTTTTATCAATTGTTATTCTACCATATGTATATTTTTGTTCAGAATATCCATGACTAAGGTGTATGTGTTATGTTGATGATCTTGGCTTCTGATCTTGGATCGTAATGAGCTATTGATTGATAGGTAAGTGCTGGAGTGTTCTTATGGAATAAGCACCGTCTTGTTCATGGGGAATGGGTATCTGTCTCATACTACCTAATGTATGCTGCAGGGCTTATACGGCAGGTTCCTTTACAAGACATTAGAAGCAAATGAAGACAGGACCTCTTAATGACGGCTTAATGAAAACTGATTCACAAGTCCATCTCTCGAGCATCTGGCCACTCACAAATGGATGAGCAAACTGCCTCCATTTGACAGCGCTGAGTATGCCGTGATAATTAAGAAGCAGGACTGCCTGGCGTTTGATCTCGTGTTTCAGACGTGAAAGCCGATCTATGACTCGACCACTGACTTGGACACAAAGTAGTGGTTGTGGACCTCAGACAGGAGGACAGTCTCCATACCTCCCGCTGCACAGGGATCAGGGACTCCCCCCCCACCCCCCAGCAGCATTGTGGGAAAGGTGGGAGTTTGTTGGGGAGGAGAAAATTGGTAAACATTACTCCCCATTCCTACTGGTGGAAATGCGCTTCCACGGTGGTGGAAAACGACGTTTAGATCCAAGTCACTGAGTGGAGAGTATGCATGTGTGAACTCTCCCTCAGAGAAGATTATGATGTGATTATAAGAAGAGAAGTTGATGATGGTGATGATGCAGAAGGAACAAGAAGCACTGATCCATCATCACACTTCATGTTTCTGTGTTTCTTCATTTAATCAATAACAGAACTTTTGCATTTTAGCGGGTGATAACACAAAACGTGCAGAGCTTGTATGTTTCTGCACAAGAAGCTTCTGTGCAGACATGCCCTACAAAATGCTATGCCTTACAGAGACCTTATGTTTTCCTTCCATGGTTCATGCTCCTTGTTCTTTTCCTGTTCACAAAACACTTTCTTCAATATTTTTTCTTCTTTTTGCTTATTTATCTCTTCGGAGTTGCTTGCATCTAGTATGTTCTATTGGAGAGAGAGAGAGAAGAACAGAAAATTATTATACAAGTCTTGACCTGGCTTTAGTTTTCAAATATACCACATGAGAAGTATACAGAATGCCTGGGGACAGTACATTTTTTATGCATGAAGGAAAGCTGATTAGAATTTCGGCTCACACACCAGCCTAGGACTTGCATTCCCATCAACAACAAACTTTGGTTTAAAGCTGCTTGGCTGCTTTCCATCTTTTCAATCCTCAGATTAACAAATTCACTTCCTACTTCCTTGGTGACATAGTTTCTCGAGGCAGTGCAATGAACAGAGTGTCAATTCAGACATGTGACCAAATCACAGTTAGCAGAAATCAAGTTTGCAAACACACTTATGCAGGGGTCATTTCATAGAAAAAGAGGTGCAGGAGCTCATTAGCACGACTCATTAGCATAACTTATTTGCATATGCCACATCCCCTGACATCACCGGAAGTGTGTCAGAAGGCAACACCCACCGCTCAGGCTCCACTGGACTGTTTTGGATTGCTAGCTATTGGGGGGGGGGGGGAACGCGCAGATCTGTCCTCGCAGAGGAGGGAGAGCTTGTACCTGAATAAAACTTGGTCTTAAAGGTGCCACTGGACTGTTTTGGGCTGGGAGGGGGCCTCTGCAACTTAATTGGCTGCTTCTTGCTCTGACTGAGGGCTGCTAGGAGTAGGGGGTGGGGCTTGTTGCATGTGCCCGCCCCCTGGGCTCTTTACTGCCGGAGCTCCGCTCCTGCATGGCTTCTGATTTTGGTCTGCCAGACAATCCCAACCCACGACTTGTCTACTGAGACCATAATTCTTGAGCATACTCAGTCATGATTTGACATGAGGTTTTCTGAATGATGCATTGAGCCACAGTTGTTAAACAATGGAGCTTTCTACTTAAAAAAAGGCCACATACAATCCTAACCACTGCTGCCTGCAGTTGTTATACAATGGAGCTTTGCATGCACATGGGCGCTTATACCCAGAATTAAACTTTGTTGGTCTTAAAGGTGCCACTGGACTCAAACTTTGTTCTGTTGCTTCAGACCAACACGGCGACCCACCTGAATCTGCCTTTCATATTGTTCTTGGAACTTCTTAAGATCATATTAAGATTTCACTACATAATTTAGAAAAATCAGCTTTAGACTGCCTTGTTTCTACTGTATGTTCTAGTAGTTCTCACCATAGCCCCATTTCCATCAGTCAGAGACGAAGACGTTGACAAGGGATCTGTGGAGTTTGACGTGACCATGAATGGAACCACAGTGTCCTCAATGATCCTGCGTTCCTAAAAGAAGAAAAAATATTGAGGTAGCCCCAGATAAAATCTATGGAGGAAGAAGCGTAAAGCCAACCCCACAGTTAGCAACCAGGGCAAGGACTCATTCAAGCATGCACTTGTGTGATACAGTACTGTGGTGTATTCAGTCTGACAATGTACGTATGTGAACTCACTCATTGAATCACCATGTGAAGCTTTCATCCTGGGCTAGGATCCTAACCCTTCAATTGTAATTGGTAGCCCAGGAAGAGCCGACCAATCACCAACAGCCAGTTCCAAGAGCGGGAACGATTGTGATTGGACTTTATCCCTGCAACCTCATAGGTTGGTATTTGTATAGTAGGCGTGGCTACATTAGCCGGGAGAGTTTAAAAGTGGAACAGCCTCAATGCTAAAGCTGTTCTGGCTATCAGATGTTGATCTGTGTTGGAGTTGTGTTACAATCGTTGAATAAAGCTGATCTTTTGCTGAAATCACTCTCCGACTACTTTGTTAAGTGAACGACTTAACAAGTACAGTCCTTTTGCCACAATAGTTTGACAGAAGCCAAAGTCATCTTTTGGTACAATGTAGAGTTGCTAGTTAATCCCTTGCAGTTAATCATCTTTGCTGCCTCACCCTGCTGGCTGTCTAGCTTCCAGTGCCTCTGCTCATTCACCCCTAATTCTGACTATAATATTATGAATTATTTGGAGACACAAATCTTGGAGACAGACACAAAAAATGTAACCAAATGTAAGCGTATGCAGCTCAAGCTACCCAGCTCAATCACAAACATTGCTGGTCAAGATCATTCATGTTTATAATAGTAATGCTGTCCTACTGATAATTCAAAGGCATGGTTTGGGCTCTCATTCTCAAATTTCTAACAGCAGAGCACAAACAGCAGCCTGCAGAGGTTCTGCATAAACGTTTTGGCCCTTGGAGGCATAGGTATTCGGCGCCGCGTCCTAGGCAGTCCACCTTGCAGAAGACAGATCTAATTAGTATCAGGGCTATTTTTGGGCAGGAACGAACAGGAACAGAGTTCCGGCTGGCTTCAGGGTTGGCCATGCCCACTACAGCCAAAACCTCTGCATGCGTGGCTACAGAGGGAAGGCCTGGAGAGCAACCCCTGGCGGCTCCGAGGCGGGCAGGCCAGGGCCCCCCTGAAAGGATCGGGGAGGCATTTAAATGCCTCCCGGTGCCTTCCCCGGCCTGTCCAAGGGCCGGCTTGCCCTGGCTCCCTGCAGCCTGGGGCGCCCAGGCAAGTCAAGAGAAATCATGGGGTGTGGCTAATGAGCTGCACTGTCAGGGGTGTGGCCTAATAGGCGAATGAGTTTCTGCTGTTGGGTGTGGCCTATTATGCTAATGAGTTCCTGCTGGGCTTTTTCTACAAAAAAAGCCCTGATTAGTATCAGCACCATCTGAACAACTAAGTGCTCATCCAAGAACCGTGGTACAAAGTGGCAGTCTGGGAAACTATTATGCTGATTAAGATGTGACTGGCCATCAAAAATTATTTGATGAGTGTGTTAGACAATCAGAAAGGTATTTAAGTATAAAGTTTTACAAGCATCCTAGCTGCTAGCCAGATGTTGTAACGTGCCTGCCAAACAAAATGACAAAAATAGCCTGTGCCAAATGTTGAAGATGCTAACGTTTGTCTGTGATGCCTCCTTTCTCTTTCAATTGAAATGTTAAATGCATGGAAGTCAAAACACAACTGGAAAAACTGGATGAGAGCAAAGGTCACTCTAGCTCAGCACTCCATATTCTATATTTATTCAGGGGTCATTTCCTGCAAGAGCGCACAGGAGTGGAGCTCCGGCAGTAAAGAGCCTAGGGGATGGGCACATGCAACAAGCCCCACCCCCTGCTCCCAGCAGCCCTCAGTCAGAGCAAGAAGCAGCCAGGTAAGTTGCAGAGCCCCCCCGGTCCCCTGGTCCAAAACAGTCCAGTGGCACCTTTAAGACCAAATTTTATTCAGGTACAAGCTCTCCTTCCTCTGCGAGGACAGATCTGCACATTCCCCCCCCAATAGCTAGCAATCCAAAACACTCCAGTGGAGCCTAAGCGGTGGGTGTTGCCTTCTGACACACTTCCGGTGATGTCAGGGGGTGTGGCATATGCAAATGAGTTATGCTAATGAGTTATGCTAATGAGCTCCTGCACCTCTTTTTCTACGAAATGACCCCTGTATTTATTTATTAAATGAGACTTGTTATACCACCCTCCCTTCTGATCTTCGAAGCAAGAAGTGATGATAAGCTTTCAGTCCAAACGGACCAAAGCAATTTTACAGCATGAAAAAGAAAGGAGAGGCAGAAAAGGTCGCTACCATCTTGCCTCTGGGACCAGGCAACAAACCAACCACCGTATTGTCTCTGCCTGCTCCATATACCTCCTCATAGTATCTGCGCTCCTCCTCTTCAACTTCTTTTTGGGCTCTTTCCCATTCTTCTTTCAGCTTGTCCTGCTCTTTCTGATACCTTTCCTGTATAAAAATGACAATGCAACAAGAAATATGACAGAAAGAAGGGAGACTCCCCCTGCCCCTTGCCTGGATGCAGGAGAGAGCTGCAAGCCAAAATTTAGTCTGACACACTTATTATTTATCAGTTTTTAAAAAAAGGCAAAGCAGATTTCCAGATCATGATATTTGGCTCATTTACAAGAACTAAATCTGAACTGATGCATTACACAGTACTGCCAGTGAAACTGGCAGCCACGAACATTCTTCCCCCATAGTTCAGCTTATCCTATTCAGTTTACACTATTATGGTTGGATCCAGTGATGCACAAGCAGAAACATTAACTGACTTCGCACAGATCCACTTGCACAAGATCTTGCACAACCACTAGGGCTTCCCTCCCTACATATTATGGTGCCCAGAAATCTGTTGCACAAAATCTCATGCTATCAGAAACACAACTGGGGATACAACAAGGATGACTTGGTGCAAGCAGTTACTGCAGTCTTTTCTTATGTTTCTGCTTGTGCAGGAGCTCTCGCACAAGTGAAAATTCTGCCCTGGATCCAGCCCGTTGTCCCCTTGTTCCCACCAGTAGTAGCAAATGATTCGGAGCTGTGACATCAGGGCAAGGCTACACTGGAGAAGTTGTCGGGGAAGTGGGGAGAGTGCTCAACACGGAGCTGCCATTTTTGGCAGCAGCCCCATGTTCTTTGTTATGTTTTGTTTTGCTTTGAAAATCAAGAACGGAAGTAGGAGGACATTTTTAAAAACCGGAATACGGGTTCAATGCAAAGCAGATATTCCTATGGCAGGGGACGCCCACTGTGAATCTGGCTTGGGCTGGAAATCAGCATAGGGCTGCCAAGTGGGGGCGGGTGGCGGGTAAACCCTCGCTTTGGAGGCCCGATTTCCACCACTGTGGAATCGGGCCCTGGGGGGAACTCCGCCCCCTGAAGCGCAGTGTGGCTGTGTCATCAGAGGTAACGCAACCACACTGATCACGTTGGGGGCGTGGCCCCGATCGTCGGAGGGAAAACTCTATGGTTTTCCCTCCGACGATCGGGGCCACGCCCCCAACGTGATTGGCGTCACACGTCACTTCCGGTGATGTGCTGGCGGCGTGTGTGCGCTTTGCGCACGCACAGATCCAGGGACAGCTCCCAGAGCCCGGCAAGGCTCCCCCGCCGGTAAGTACTTTACACTTGGCAACCCTAAATCAGCACCAATTCACTCCTTCCAGGAACTGAGATACAGAAACCCGAGGGTCTGTTTATATAATGCAACAGATGCACTCTTGCTAGCAGAAAAGGGTCATGGGCTTTGTTTCTGTTTTGGTTCCATATGTCTGCCCAGAAGACATGATGTACCAGCAAGGAGACAAACACCTCCCCGCCCCCCCACTGGCCCTTCTCTGCTAGCAAAAATATGCAATTTAGAAAGGAAGGAACAATGAAGCCCCTCCTGCTGCTGCACTGCGCTTAGGAGATTCCCCCACTATTTTTAAGGTAGGTCCCAGGTCACACGTTAAATGCAAGTTGGGTTGGGTTTTCTTCCAACCCAACTCTCGTTTAACGTATCGTCTAATTGGACCCTGAGTGTTCCAAGTGTTCATTTCCTGTGTCAGAAGTCAACGCGATGGCCCTTCATTCAATTTGTCTCCATCTAATAGTCTGCAATACAAGTTGGCTGCACCCTGATATAAGGCAAGTTGTAGCTCTGGCACTGTCACCGTTTTCTTCTCTCTTTTCAGAATAGGGTTCCCAAATGGCGCTGGGGGGCGGGGAATCCCCCGCTTTGACGGCCCGATTTTCGACGTGACGAAAATCGGGCCTGGGGGAAAACCCACCCCCGCGTGCGCATCACCCGGAAGTGACGTCGCACGCTGGGGGCGGGGCCACGCCATTTGAGGGGAAAACTCTTTGTGGCAGAAAACTCTTTGTGGCAGATACAGACGCCGGCCGGGAGCCCCCCGCTCCCAGCCGAAACACATTTGGCAACCCTATTTCAGAACGTTTTCCTTGAGAGAAAAATTACAAGATGGGTGTATAGGAAACAGAGGGGGAAGAAAGAAAGGGTGATGTTATGATGAAATGTTAAGAAGAGGACTCGCGTTACAGCTTGGCATTAAAAACTGGTTCCTGAGCGTAGAAAACGATCGCTTTGTTCTTGCAAGCTTTTAAAGCTGAGGTCTCTTTCAATGGCCAAAAAAACAGGCTACGGCTCTGTTTTTGAGGACCCAGCCTCCATTTTATTTTGTCCAAGGCTAGAAAGATATCTGTGGCATCCCTTATGGCTCAGAAGAGCCTAATCTTGTCAGAGCTTGAAAACGAACGCTTCGAACGCTAAGATTCTATGAAAATCATCTCTCTTTTCGACCTTGTTACTTTGGGGAGAGGCAAACAAGTCAAGAAAAAAAGGTCAGGAAGACCCACAATGATTGAATTTGAGAAGCCCTGAGCAAGATGACCTCTCACACTGTTTCTCCCTTCTCTGTGACCAGCCTGATGTTCTCATCAAAACCATAACGTATGGCATCATGCTGTACAGTCTCCGAGTAGCTGAAAACTGGGCTATCAACTATTAGTTGGTTTTTCAACCCAGAATACATTTTTCATCTATAAAATATGGACCGGGAAGAGCTTTTCATTTTTTTTAAAGAAAAGAATTAACCGAACATTTCAGTAAGACGAAAAGTAGGCTTTGCGTTTTCATTCGACTAAACTTTAACTTGGCTTCACAGCTACATTGGCTTTGGCAGTAATCTAATCAGCCTAAATGGCTGCCATTAAAATTCAAATGAAAGATGAAAAACGATGTCAGCTTAGAAGATAAACACAGACAATGTATAAAGTTCCTAAGTGGAGACGACGACCATTAGCTGAGTGGTTGGTTTTTCTCACGTAGAAAGCTCATCTACTCCTGTTAAGTTGTATTATTTGTTAAGTTGTATTATTTCTGTTTTCTTAAACTGCAACATCTTTCCTAGGAAATACTGTACAAGAGGAAGCTTGCAGTTCATGGTAGATAGTGATTAGAGTATCGGACCAGAATCTTTCCTAGAGCAACAAGCCTTTTGTGGACTTTATACTAAAAGCAGCCTTCCCCTTTCACCCACCAGTTTGGTGTAGTGGTTAAGTGTGCGGACTCCAATCTGGGAGAACCGGGTATGATTCCCCATTCCTCTACTTGCAGCTGCTGGATGACCTTGGGCAAGCCATAGTTCTGGCACAGCTGTCCTTGAAAAAGAGCCGTTTCTGTCAGAGCTCTCTCAGCCCCATCTACCTCACAGGTGGGGAGGGAAAGGGAAAGGAGTTTGTAAGCCACTCTGAGACTCCCTTGGGTAGTGAAGGGCGGGGGTATACATCCAATCTCTTATCTTCTTCCTCCTCCACTTGCAGCTGCTGGATGACCTTGGGCAAGCCATAGTTCTGTCAGAGGTGTTCTTGAAAAAGAGCAGTTTCTGTCAGAGCTCTCTCAGTCCCACCTACCTCACAGGGTCTCTGTTGTGGAGAGGGGAAGGGAAAGGAGTTTGTAAGCTGCTCTGAAACTCCCTTGGGTAGTGAAGGGCGGGGGTATAAATCCAATCTCTTCTTCTTCTTCTTCTTTCCTCCTGCTGGCACCTACGGCAGATGTTTCCATATTCTGGAAGGATGAAGGTCGCATTCCCTTGGCCCTTGCCTCCATATTGCACAGCCTCTGCACAGGAGCTCTCCATCACGGGAGAGGGTACAGCCTTGCTGGTCTTCCTTTGAGAATGTTATTGGACGATGTAATGCTACTTAAAGCAATGAGGCAAACAAACAAGTCTGGACACAGGCATCGTATCCCTGATACCGCCAAGTGCACTGCTGACCCCAGCGGAAGCACGGTCACAGCCGAGTGCTTGCTGGATCAAGGCAGGAACAAGACAACAAACACAGACTTTTCAGTCAGTTTCATGGACGTTTTGCCAATTTAGGTAATCAAACCAAAGATATGTTTGTTGAGGCTTCTAAGAGAAACTGAGCTGGGCCTAAAAAAACCCAATAATGGCACAAGCAAAAAACCCAACAGCTATCGACAGGCTCAAATAACTCCTTTATATGTTGAGTTACCAAAGTAGTGGCCAAGTTCAAAAAAGAGCAAACTTGATCCATTTGCTAAACACAAGGATCAACATGAGCTGGGGACAGAATGCCGATGCTTGGAATGTTTTGTGCCCGACCACGGCGAACAGCATGGGATTGCTGACTGTCACCAAACTAGAAACTGGGTTGTGGGCGGGTGAGAGTTTTTACAGGAAAAACAAATTATGACTAAATGCAGATAAAAATGCCCGGTTTGGGGAAGGCACTGGTGAGATCCCAACACAAAGCTCTGGTTTATTTTCCTGGCGTAATTCCGCAAGCCACAGGCAGCCGAACATGAGGAAGAGATGTAAAGCAACAGGGAGCTTGTGTGTGTGCATATTTGTGAGGAAAGAGAGGCAGAATGACAAAGATCCAGTACTGAAGTTTGCGGTTGTGAATGCAGATGCGGCTGTCAGGTTCGCGTGATCTGGTGGTCTTAAATCAGGGCATTCTGCCTAACCAGCTACTCGGGGCATTCAGTAGGAGATGGTACGGGAGAACATTTAAGGCTCCTCAAGAAGAGGAAGTTCCAAGATGGATTAGTCCGACAGGCCCTCATGAGCCAAGATCGGATATACTGGTGGTGTGTCCCACAGCTCAAGCCTTAATCCAGACCAGGGGTCATTTCGTAGAAAAAGAGGTGCAGGAGCTCATTAGCATAACTCATTTGCATATGCCACACCCCCTGATGTCACCGGAAGTGTGTCAGAAGGCAACACCCACCGCTCAGGCTCCACTGGACTGTTTTGGATTGCCAGCTATTGGGTGGGGGGGAATGTGCAGACCTGCCCTCACAGAGGAGGGAGGGCTTGTACCTGAATAAAACTGGGTCTTAAAGGTGCCACTGGACTGTTTTGGATGTGGGGGGGGGGCTCTGCAACTTACCTGACGGCTTCTTGCTCTGACTGAGGGCTCCTGGGATCAGGGGGTGGGGCTTGTTGCATGTGCCTGCCCCCTGGGCTCTTTACTGCCGGAGCTCCGCTCCTGTGCGCTCCTGCAGGAAATGACCCCTGATCCAGACTCTAGAGGAACCAGCAGTGTAGCTTGGGGTAACAATGGCCCCCCCTTTCTACTGACCATTGGGACTTCTATCCTTGGCTTCTTGCTATCTGGTCTGAGAAAGCAGGATCACTGCTCAAAGTATGCGCAATGGTAAGAAGTCATTAGTATTAAGAACATAAGAGAAGCCATATTGGATCAGGCCAGTGGCCCATACAGTCCAACACTCTGTGTCACACAGCAGCCAAAACCCAGGTGCCATCAGGCGGTCCACCAGCGGGGTCAGAAATCCAGAAGTCCTCCCGCTGTTGTCCCCCCCAAGCACCAAGAAAACATAGTGTTCTATTGTTTGAAAAAACCTGAAGAACTTGTTCCATGAAAAGTAACAACAGGACAAAAAAATACATCCTATCGCATAGGGCTGGTTCCAGGTGTTCCCAAATGCCATTAAGGGGTCTTCTGCCCAAGGGTCCCCACCAATGTTCCCTCTAAGCTGTGGAGTCTTGTGAGCAAAAATTCTACTTTGTGAGCTACTGGCATTAAAGTTGTGAGCGAGCAATTTGGCCGCTGCATCAATTAGTTTGCTCTGGAGCCCCATCCTTCCTGAGCGAAGACAAAAAGGTGTGAGCTGGAGGCTAAAAAACTGTGAGCTAGCTCACATTAACTCAGCTTAGTGGGAACACTGGTCCCCACCCTACACTTGATGGAGACTCTGTAAAACCAACTGACAACTATTGCTGATCCATTTGGAGCAGGATCATGAACACTGGGGATGTTGGTTTAAACTGCTCCATGTCAACCTTCCACTCCCACATCCTGGGCATGGGAGCACGTAAGTGGCTGGCAGAGAAAGGGGGGATGACGGTCAATGCCCACAACCCCTGGTAGATGAGGAAGAGGAGATTTCAAGCAACCACCAGCCTGGAGAACAACGGTTTCAGAAACTGCTAAGCTGGAAGTTGTTGCGAGGGCAAACCCATGAACATGCCACCAACTTCCTCTAAGGAAGGGCAGGATACAGTGGGATGAGCAAACAAGGAAACGGAAATCACCTGAAGCAAGCGTTCCTGTTCATGCTGCCATCGCTGTTGTCGCTTCCGCTCTTCCTCAGGATCTCAAGACCAGCAACCAAAACGCTGAGGTAAGATGACAAGAGGCCATTAAGGGCTGACAATATATTCCAGGAAATAGCTATGTCACAATCAACTGTTCTCTTAAAAACAATACAAGAACAAATAAAACCCATCTAGGGAGATCTGACCTGGATGGCCCAGGCTGGCCTGATCTCGTCAGATCTCGGACGTTAAACAGGGTCAGTCCTGTCTAGTAGTTGGGATAGGAGACCACCGAGGAATACCAAGGGCATGGCGTGGAGTCAGGCAATGGCAAACCACCTCTGAATGTCTCTTGCCTTGAAAACCCTATAGGGTTGACAGGATATTGTAATATATCTGGGCAAGATGACCGCCAGGTATGATTGAGTTAGATCATACTGATCGGTGTGACAGGTTAAACTGTCATGTGACAGTGTCACCAGGTACCGATTGCAACTAGGTTTCATCAGCTTAATTAATAGTCACCATGAGTCAGCACAAGGCTCTGATTGGTGCTAGTCTGTATATAAGGAGAACAGTCCTAATATAAGTGTTCACACCTGTGAATGAGTTTACTGCGAAGCACCTTGTCGGACAATTCTATGGTTTGGAGATCGCATGGTGGTACGGACTGTCTGTAAATACTCTGCAAATAAAACCACTGTATATAGCTTCACACAGCAACCCGAAACTCTTATTATTCGGACGCTTCGTGCACGCCGTCAAGGGTTGCCATAACTTGGCTGTGACTTGATGGCAAAAACTGGGGAGAACGATGCATGGAAGTAACTCAGAACTCTTCTACGTCAGTAGAGGAGTCTTGGGACTTTGTGGAGAACAGGAGCGGAGTGGGATGTTAAAACAACCCTGGCACAAACTGAGGCAAGTGACTGGGCCCTTGTCTGGCTCGGGCCGTGTCTGTGGAAAGGATGGTAAGGCCCACTGCCACGGTTGCCACCATCTGGGCCTGAGCCAAGGAAACCCACTGCCAGCACCACAGGGTCTCTTGGATCAGCTTGCTCCAGGCCACCAGCGGTCTCTTCAGGACATTGGCCCACAAGGAGCTTCTCAGTTAACGCAGAGGCCGGTCTGCTCCTGAAGGTGGAGCCTGAGAGGAGAAGAAAGCCCCTGGAGAAGAAACATGTGGGGGGGGGGACCACAGATTGGGGGCTCCCATTGATCTGGCGGTTCCTTTGCCACATCATCACTGCTGCAGTAGGAGAATGTTGACATGTAGAATCATAGAATGTTAGAGTTGGAAGGGACCTTGCAGGCCATCTAGTCCAACCCCCTGCACTCTGCGGGAGCATAGCCAAAAGATAGCCCTACAACACACCCAAAAGATGGTCATCCAACCTCCGCTTGAAAACGTCCAGCGAAGGAGCATCCACCACCACCTCCCGAGGCAGTCTGCCGCACTGCTCAACCACTCTTACAGTTAGGAAGTTTCACCTGATATTTAGCCGGTAACGACTCCCTTGTAATTCCCACCCATTAGATCTAGTCTTGCAACCTGGAGCAAGAGAGAATAGATCTGCTCCATTTTCTACGTGACAGCCCTTCAAATACTTGAAGACTGCAACCATGTCCCCTCTATGCCTTCTCTTTCCCAGGCTAAACAGACCCAACTCTTTTAGTCTTTCCTCATAAGACTTGGATTCCAACTTTCTCACCATCATGGCAGTATCTTGGATGGAGAAGGAATGTTCCACCTCAATGTCAAAGCCCAGCAGACTCTGGTGAGGCTTCCCACTCAGGGGTGCTGGATCCAGAGTGGGAAGCCATGCCTGAGAGCTGGAAATCTCTTGGAGGAACAAAGGTTTCTGCCCATCCCTAATTTTGACACTTAAAAAAACACACCCCTTTTTGTTGGAGATATAAAGTTAATACAAACATTAAACCATAAACTATGTACATCTACAACAATCTGGTATGAGTCATGTACATAGCAGCATTATATTATCCAGCTATACTTGAACCTTAATCTTGTCTATCTGAAACATTCAACAACCTTATCAATGTGTTTTTTTTACCATTATACCTCGAATTCTTAAAAGTGTGAGAGTTGTTTCTCTACCCTTCCATACACTTATGGAGATCCTTCAGCAAGAAATTTCTCCCAGAAGTATCCAGATATACTACTTTCACACATCAACCATGGTTTTCCAATCATGTTCGACCAAAAGTCCAATCCAAATGGAAAGAAATGAACCTATCCCGCTACTGTGATATCACTGACAAAAATGGCATACATCCTAAGAATGTGCTAGAACGTAAACTAGGTCTCCTCATCCCCTGGTTCTTATACCTCCAACTTCAACATATAGTGAACATAAAAAAACTGGAACCATTATATCTTACCCTCACACAGAGTTGGAGGTCATGATTAAACTATTCAATACACAGAATAGAGGCATGGTCTCGGCTATATACAAATTATTCTTAAAGGACTCAGGGCCCAAAACTCTACCATACCAAGTAGCCTGGCAACATGATTGCATTACTACATTAGATGACGAAAGTACGTTAGATGCCAGAATCCCCTTGGTATCAAATTTTAATACAAAGTGGTTCCCTGTTTTAGAATTCCTATCATCAGCAGAATTTATCTCACCTTCATGGAAAAATTATGTCCAATGGATCTGATACTAATCTAAACAAAAAACAGACTAGTCAACTGACTTATTTTGTAATCTCCTACACTCTAATGTTAATTTTGGATATTGTTTTGGTTACTCAATCTGGTAAAGACAGGTTGCTTACCTGTAACTGGTGATCTTCGAGTGGTCATCTGTGCATTCACACCCTTGGGATACTCTGCGCCTGCGCTGACCTTCTCGGTACCGATAGCTAGCAAAAGGGATTTTCGCGCCTCTCCCAGGTCACGCGCCGGCTCCA
>NW_015166436.1:979139-979283 GCF_001447785.1 Gekko japonicus | reverse complement strand
ACCAGAGAATTGGGTTTAGGATGTGTGTACAGAAACTCAGCCCCTGATTCCTGGATCTTGTACATGTGATCCAAACGTTTATTGGACACATTAATGGAGGCTGGGTGAGTCCAAAAGTCTTTGGTAGTTTGCAAGAGGACTTTT
>NW_015166436.1:978826-978961 GCF_001447785.1 Gekko japonicus | reverse complement strand
AGATCTGCTTCCACATCTTGTGGGGTAAACTGTATATTTACATCCTCTACATGTTCAGAGGAGTCATCTGAATCGGAGGATACATTGGATGGTTCCGATGACCCGGGTAATTCCGGTTGTGACGGTGCCGGTGTG
>NW_015166436.1:863366-978683 GCF_001447785.1 Gekko japonicus | reverse complement strand
ATATAAGTAGTGCCACTGTCTCTCATCCCAGGTTAAGGGAGGGGATGCCGGTCGGTGTCGATCATCGACTCCACGTTCCGGTGAAGCATGAGAGGATTGACGACTCGACATATCAGATTGCGACTGAACTGTCTGCTGAGTAAGGTCGATGTCGAGATCTGAACCAATCGGGTGTTGAGGTTCTTGCGTGAGATCTCGGCCTTGACTAGCTGAAACCTTATGGACTTTGGGTTTGTCCGTTTTGGGTTTCTTTGACTGCTGTGAGTCTTTGCCCTGCTTCCGGATCTTGGAAGGTACGGCAACGGATGACCCCTGCTTCCGGATCTTGGAAGGTACGGCAACGGATGACCCCTGCTTCCGGATCTTGGAAGGTACGGGGTGGTCCTTTATCGGCGTCGATCGTTTCGGTGCCGAAGCATCGATTGCGACCGTCGACGTCGATGATCCCGGAACGGGAGGACAAGTGTCCGCAGCCAAGGTGGACATCGAGGCGTGCCCGGACGTGTCCAACGGTGAAGAGGACTGTGGAGATAGTGCCTTCTCCATCAGGGCCAAGTGTAGACGAGCTGCTCTGTTTTTTCTCGTCTGGTTCGAAAACTTTCGGCAATGTCTGCACTTAGAGACACAGTGCGACTCCCCTAAACAAACGAGGCAAAGCGAGTGCCCGTCGGTGGGGGATATTTTAAGGCCGCAAGTCCTACACCGTTTGAAACAACCCCACCGCGGGGCCATAGGCCAGCGGGAGGGGAACGAAAATAAAGAATAAACACCGAAAGAAAAATGCTAACTACAAAAATAAAGAAAGAGAAACTAACTAAACGCAAGTTTAGCAAAAAAAGTTGGTACTTAGCAGACCGAGGCAGAAGGCGTCCTACCAGCGCGGCGGTCAGAAGAGAACTGGCGGGATCTGCGTGCCCCTCCTTGGTCATGCGCAGTGGAGCCGGCGCGTGACCTGGGAGAGGCGCGAAAATCCCTTTTGCTAGCTATCGGTACCGAGAAGGTCAGCGCAGGCGCAGAGTATCCCAAGGGGGTGATGCACAGAGACCACGAAGAAAATGTTACACTTTTGAATTATACCTTTCAATCATACCTCATTGTAACATTGTGGAGACTCTCCACAAGACGTTGTTTTAATTGGAATATTGTTAGTTACTCTTGTTTAATCTTTTTATTTCCAAATAAAATTGTTATTCAAAAAAAAAGTGTGAGAGTTGTTCATATAGTAAATTCACAGGGATTATGTTTTGTTCAGCTGTATATTGTAGGACCGGATACCAAGTTGCTACAAATTAACACTTTTAACAACAACTCCAAGAAATAAATAAAAGCAACTTACGCTTGATTTCTCGTTGCTTTCAGTGTTGGCTGTTTGGGAAGTGAAACAAACTATAGTTAAACTTTCCAAAATATAAAGCTGGTTGTGTATAATTTTCTTAGACAAAACTAATACAACCAGATTTGGAACAGAGAAGAAAGTCATCTATGTACTGCAGTACTCTCCACAGTAATTTATGGCGTTAAAATGATTTAAAAAAGCAAACAAGTCCAGCTCCTGAGGAATCAGAGACAGACTGTACCCTCCACCAACACAAGAACTTCCTATACAGACAGAGATAACATCAATGAGCATCAGATTCTAAACCTACTACTAGGCACCAAAAGCTACTGCGTTTGGTCACAGGCATTAGCGACATCTGAATATAACATGTTGTCTTAGTTTAATGTTCCACTTTTCCCTATGTTCTGCCATGTGGAAAAGGGACTAAACTATTCCAGTGCTGCAGTTCTCAAGAGAGCCCTTGCCATGTTGGATGAAATCTTTTTGACCTTCACATTTGAAGGATACTCTGGAGAACCATTATGCACAGGGTACAAGCTCTCTGCCAGCTCAGCAACAGGAATAGGAACTTTCTACCAGCGCAAGGAGGATGGAGAGGGACCACGCTTTTGCTCCAGGACACATTTTAAAAAGGCATCTACTCAGCGTAGCGAGAGGGATGACGACACCCAAGGCCGACGATTTACCTGGCTGCAAGAAAAACTGGTAGCGTCGCCAGGAGTTCCGAACCTTAAGCGGAACACTGGCATTGGTGGGTGACTCTAGAGTGGGCAGCAAGAAGAGAAACAGAAAGAAGAAAAGCAACTCTGTGAAAGTAAGCCAATGACCAGAGGGCAGCCAAGAGACTCCAAAGGTCCGTAGCGAATCATGTAAAGATTGGTTGGTTGCTTCCCGGTTTCCATCAAGATAAATCGAGAGCACAGCTGGAATTTTCTGGACAACGGCAAAAACAGTTTTATTCCAGGATGCAGATGGGGCAAGTCGAGATGTAAATCTGAACGTATGAGTGGTCAGTTGTTTGTAATTGAAATTTTTCAGTTTTGTTCACGTTTTTGCAGCCAGCTGACATGCATTTTGCTTGCAGAAAGCAGGGAACAGAAACTGAACAAGCCTCATTTCAGGGGTGCTCCTCTTGAGAAGGTGCTGAACCCACGTGGCGTGGCCCATCTCCACAGCCAGGACTTTGGTCCTCAATAGTCCCCCTTCCACAGCATGACTGGCTTCAGTGTAGGGCTGGCCTGGGGAAAGGTGCACCTTTCTCCAAAACAATTCTCATTTCTTTAGGGGTGTGTTACATTGCTGGATCAGGAATATTATTAGTAAAGCAAGACCTTTGCCGACTGACTCTGACAGATTTCTTGGCCGTTGTCGACAACGGGAAAGGTGTGGGCTGAAGCTAGTGCGGCACAGAGGCTGTTTGTGTGGACTCTTGGCAAGAGAACCCCAGTCCACATCATGTCTCAGTAAGCCACTCTGTGCCTCGGTTTCCCCACTGCAATGTGCAGTTTGGTTGTTGTGAGGGGTTACAAAGATAACACATGTATGAATATTGTTGCGTAGAAGCAAAATATTATGATCTTTCTCTTTGTGTGTATTTTATCCCAACCTTCTTCCAAGAAGGAGTTCAGGGCAGCATCTGTGGTGAAGACTTATCTTATCCCTACCACCCTGTGGGGTAAGTCAGGGTGACAGAGAGTGGCAAACCCCCTTCCTGTTTACTTACCTTCCAGGATAGAATTCTGCAAAGCAACCTGGCTTGTCTCAGATGTCGTGTTCAGAGACTGATACGGGATGCTCCCATCTTGTTCAGGAGCTTCCAAGGGCACTACCTAGGCCAATTGTTTGAAGAACAGACATCAGCGGCAAGACAACAAGAAATGGTCACACATGAAAACTGGTGGTGGAAAGTGCCATCAATTTGCAGCTGACGTATGACAACAAGTGAGCGCATGCTGAGAAAAATTTCATTATAATTTCGGAACTGGGCTTTGGTGAGAAAGATTTTTACTATGACTGCTTATTTTTGGGTAGGTTTGGGATTTATACCTGTATGGTTCTGTTGCAATGGGGAATGTATATAAGAGTCTGTGGCAGCTGTTTATAAAGGTTATGGCACCACATTTGCACAAGTCACAATCCTCCCTGTAATTTTCAAAAAGATGGAACACAGGGGTTCAGTTTTACAAACCCTCAAAGGAAGTGACTCTCGGGGCAGCTGCACTTCTTTCTACTAATTCCTAAAAAGGCAGTCAAGCAGCAGCTGAGCAGGAGAGCTCCATCTGGCCACGACATTAAAAAAAAGCCAGTCTGTGTTTTGAAACTCTTATAGTGACTCCTTGACCATAAGAATTCCTTACCTTTCCACTGAAATCTCTGCATTTGCCATCCTTCCTTGTTGTGGCCTGTTTTCTTTCACAAAGTGAAAGTGTTTCCCTTGCAAAACCCGTAATCCCTTTCTATCAATCTGCCATTATTTCCTATAGGGCACTTTTGAGGGGAGCTGGAGTGGCTGTTTGCAACCAAATGCCACCAAAAGAGCAACAGAGTAAGTGCTGTATATCCTTAAAAAATCCCCAAGTTTCAAGCAAATTGGGCCAAGGAGATGAATTGTATGAGCCCCTAAAGAAGGTGCCTCCAGCATTCTACTTTTCCAGCCATAGAATTTACAAAGAATAAAAGGGGTCTGCCCTCTCAAATGAGAAAGAGAACTGAAGCTTTCTGTGGTTTGTCTCCAGCAGTGATGGGCTGGAAGAGCTCTGTGCTCCTCCCTTGCAAAGATCTGACAGGGAGGGAGAAATGCCAATGTTTGGGAAATCAGTAGAATCAAAGAAAAACATGAGCACATGCTGTAGCTGGCTAGCAGTGCACGAAGATTAAAAAATCCCACAGATTGTTCTGAAAGAGGTTTTTTTGTCATACCTAAGAATCTTGGATTTGTGTTACCATTCCAGAAAATCACAGTAGTGACCCAAATCAGTGATCTCGATGTATGTCTTTGGCTCAGGAATTTCATTATTCACATCCCTAATGGTAACCCTCTAGGGTTTTCAGGGCAAGAGACAAATGTGGTTTGCCATTGCCTGCCTCTCCATAGCGACCTTGGACTGCCTTGGTGGTCAGTCTCCCATCAATCAGGTCAATCCTGCTTCGCTTCCTCGATCCTGATGAGATCAGGCTAGCCTGGACCATCCAGGTGAAAACTACACAAGCATATTCTATTTCAGATCTGTCAGCTCTACCCACTGACAGAACTCTAGTTGGACCGATTTACTAGTTTGGATTACATCTGTTTGGAAAAAAATCACTGTTTTTCTATATGAATGGTCCCATCAAAAAGGCCAAAAACCTAGACATATATTTATATAAAACAACAAACCTGCCTGAATACAATTGCTTTAGTTTGTTTATAAAAATGTACAAGGAGAACTAAAAAAATCTTGCACTGGCTGAAGATAAGCACAGTGCAATCTGCTTTCAGTTATTGTCTCTTTCATGTACTCTGCCCTCTCCCTGCCTCCTTTCTCTGCTTGCTCTCTCTCTGTGGCTAAAAGAGGTCCTCTTCAGCATGCAGGAATGAGCGCTGTTTGTTGTCACTTGGCCAGATTTATTTACAAGGAAGAATCCCAATGAGATGGGTGAGGAGGGAGTGGCTACCCCTCTGCGTCTGCTCTGCATGTGGAAGGTGCAAAGTGGACAATAACTGGACTTGATAGACACGTGGTCTGACAGGAGAAGGTACCGTCATGTGACGTTTATGGGAGGGGTTGTGGCTCATCAGTAAAACATCTGCTTTGCATGCAGAGAGTCCCAGGTCCAGTTCCTGGAACCCCAGTTAAAAGATGCAGGTAGCATGTGACAGGAAAACCTCAGCCTGAGATCCTGGGGCACTGCTGGCAGCCAGAGTAGATAAGGCTGAACTTGATAGACCAAGGGACTGATGCAGTATATGGCTGCTTCATGTGTTTTTTTTGAGCCAGAGAACTCTACTTAGTAGGTAATCTCCTATGTGAACAGCAGAGCAAGTTCCCCATTCAAATGATGGAAAATGAATGTGAAAATTAGCTACACATCTCTTGTTATTTTTTAATGCTTCTTGTTACCTTCTGAACAACTGGTGCTTCTGCATCCTTTTTTTTTGCTGCCTCCAGTTTTTTCAGTTCATCATTTGAACCCATTTCCTTGGAATGATTACTGAGGGAGGAGAATTCCACAGTGGTCACTGTAGGGCTGGCACGGGAAATTGCTGTGCTGAAATCTTTACAGGCTGAAGTTAATACCACTAAGGGGAACAAAAGACAAACATAACATGAAATATTTAAATCAGCAATGCTGCGCTAATTTTTTCCAGTACGGTGAACGTTGTTTTCTTTCTCTCCAGAATGACAGACATAAACTGAAGACACAATGGGTGCGTTCAGACGGTGTGCTGAGAGTGGTTTAAACTGGTCTGGTTCTGACGTGATTATCTTTGATCTGGATAATCGCGATCACACTTACCTCCCTTATCCTGCCTCACCGTGCAGTCACATCGCTCCCCGGCGTCTAGACTACCGATGTGCGGGAGCGTGTGTCGGTGGGGTTTTTTCTCAGTTTGCACATGCACATAGGCGCTCATCCATAGAATCAGGGGAAAGTATCATGGCGCATGCACAGAACCATCAGGGTGAATCAATCCAACCCCTCCAACAAAAGACTTCCCTTTAAACCTTCGACCCGAAAATGCCCTCCATGAAATCTCGAACTCATCTATACGCTAAAACGAGTGACCGTTTAAACGTCGTTTTTATAAACGTGGTAGCAGAGCTCTGCCTATGCGCACACTGCCAACGCTAAAAAAATGGCGGGTGAAAAGTGGAAGCCTAAGGCTTCCACAGCAGTTTTCAAGCAGAGAGGGGGTTTAAACCACCGGAAGTGGCTTGACACTGGAGGAGTGATCACACAGGGGAAAAATGCGGCTTTAAACAGGAACACGGAAAAAACACCACTTGGAACCTGGTAACAAAATACTCTGGTTTAAAGGGGGTTTTGAGCCGGAAACCAACGGCTGGGGATGGGAGGCAGATGTTGACTGTGCGATCGTGCATATAAAATCTGTTGTTGATCAGTCATGACACCAGATCAAATGGCACGTCTGAACGCACCCAATAAGTGATGGCCGCTAGTTCTAGAAAGCTTCTAGTCAGCAGAAACTAATAGAATAAAATAGGGCTGCAATCTTTATCTGACTGGTCGGGTTCAGATATTTCCAATGCTTTAGAAAACATCCACCCACTTTGAGACCTAAGGAACTGTGGGTTTTAAAAACTAAGACCTTGCACACAACAAAGAGCATCATTCATTAATTACTTAAGAATCACCAAGATGAAACAGTGATCTTTTTCAGAAGCAAACTTCACTTTTTCATGATACCTCTAGAGGGCACTGTCCACACAGACAGCTTAGCAGAGGAGGAAGACGCACAACTATGGATAGTTTTATGCTACCCTTTCCACAGCTGGTCTACACATGCAGGGCAGTGAGGTGTATGTATTCTGAGGTGGTAGGAGTGTGTGTTATATTGTTACTGCTCTCCAGCCTTCTCAATGTCAGAATTAGCTAATCAGGGAGAAAGTTGCTAAGCCTACCCCTAGGCATGCTGCGACAGTTCTCTGTTTGCAAGCAGGGTTGCCAAGTGGCCTGGAGAAAAATGTCCCTTTAGTAGAGGCTGAGCTGCAGACCGGAAGGATGGTAGCTTGGCAGTTCGAGATCCTAGCACTGTGTGACGGAGTGAGCTCCCGTCTCCGTCTCCGGCTCCTGCCAACCTACCGTAGCAGTTTGAAAGCAAGAAATTGCAAGTAGATAAATAGGTACTTCTTCGGTGAGAAGGTAACAGCGTTCCATGCACATCGGTGTTTAGGCATGCCGGCCACATGACCACAGAAACATCTTCGGACAGTGCTGGCTCTTTGGCTTGGAAACGGAGATGAGCACCGCCCCCTAGAGTCGGATTCAACTAGCTTTCCGAGCAAAGGAAACCTTTACCTTTAATGTGTGGAAATGGGCAGCTAAAGCTTCTCATAGAGTGGAGAGAAATGGAGGCTTTTTTTCCTCTCCAGGCAGCTGGCAACTCTGTTTTTAGAGAACTGTTAAGGACAGGGAACTTTGAAAAATGGATCCTGTCCTGGCCGTCTTGGAATGGTGCCGTCCCACCTAACACTTCAGCACTCTGCCAGCTCACGACCACCTCATTCTGCTGCATGTCCAAACCAGGCCTTAGACCAGGGTTCCTCAATGCTGTTAAGCCTGTGGGTACCACTGGAATGTGCCGCCACAAAACGGCCATTAGTTACAAAACGTAGGGAGGTTCCAAGCCGAGCATCCTATGATGGGGACAGCTATTTCCAAAGGGGTGTTCCCAAAGGCGATGCCTTCTTTGGGTTTTCTAGACCTCCCACTCCACTAAGGTGGAGGACAGCCAGGACTGGCTCTTTGTTTTGGGGAAGAACCAAGTGGGTGCCAGGAAACTGTGGAGTCTTGCGAGCGAAAATTTTCCTTTGTGAGCTACTGGCATTAAAGTTGTGAGCGAGCAATTTGGCTCATGCATAATTTAGTTTGCTCTGGAGCCGCCCTTCCTGAGCGAAGGCAAAAAGGGGTGAGCCGGAGGCTAAAAAAAACTGTGAGCTGGCTCACACCGACTCAGCTTAGAGGGAACACTGGCGGGCACCACATTCGGGGACCCTGCCTTAGATACTATTGTTCGTTAACATATATATACAATGTGATATATAAAAGGCTATGCAGCTGCTCATCTGCTTCAAAATCATACCTAAAAAAAGTTACATGTGCACATACTATGCTTGCAGTTTTCCACTCAACTGTTCACCCGGGGGCATTTACTACCCACCCCAGGTGAATAACAAGCTGAACCATCCATTGTCTCCTCTCTGTAACATGACACTGTTGTAGTTCCTGGCCAGCCTCTACTTGTGTTTTGAGTCAGGAAAATGCCGGATCTTATGGTCTCTCTAGGAGCTGCGGTGGCTCAAGTGGTTAAGACGCTGAACTGCAGGCTGTGGAAGGTCAGTAGTTCAGCAGTTCGAGACCCAAGTGTGCCGCATGACAGAGTGAGCTCCCGTCTCTAGTTCCAGCTCCTGCCAACCTAGCAGTTCGAAAGCAAGAAATTGCAAGTAGATAAATAGGTACCACTTCAGTGGGAAGGTAACAGCGTTCCGTGTGCCTTGGTGTTTAGTCATGCCGGCTACATGACCACGGAAAACATCTTCGGACAGCGCTGGCTCTTCGGCTTTGGAACGGAGATGGAGCACCGCAACCCTAGAGTCGGATTCAACCGGCTTTCGAGCAAGGGAACCTTTACCTTTTATGGTCTCTCTGGGTGTTCTCACTCCCCTGGTTTTACAGGAGGCTGAGAAAAACGGGCTGGCGAGGTGGTGGCGATAACGGGAACATTTGAGCTCCCACTCCCAAAGTGCACTTTGCATTTGTGAAAATATTTATGAAAATAAATACTTTCATCCCTGAATATACTTTTATCCCACCTTCCTCTACAAGTGGATTCCAGGCAGCTTATACACATTTTAAATGATAGCAATTATAAAAAGCATTAGCACATTCAAAACACAGGTGACATTAACTTTTACAGTCTGTCGGCGTCATTCCCGTTAAATTCAAAACACAGATGACATTAACTTTTACAGTCTGTCGGCATCATTCCCGTAAAATTAGCCAGCAGTTAAAAAGCTCTGGCTTACATCATTTCTTGAACTTGAACAAAGCGGGCACCTTCCTGACCAAGCCACTATCAGAAAACATAACATACAACACAGGAGGAATCTTAAGGGTACGCAATGGTGGGTGGTGGACACATCGACTTAGTGGTTTGCATCTAATCATGCAATTCTGGCTGTGGGACAGAATTTCTGTTTATGGGAGAGAGGGGGGTGATTTCTGTTGACTCCCCCCCCAATGCAAAAGACTTCTGCCTGAGACCCTGGATAGCTACCAACAGCTGCAGTAGATGATAGTGAGCTTGCGAAACCAAAGGGAGCTTCATGTGTGTTTGTGTGTCTGTATTTACACACACGTACATAAGAACATAAGAACATAAGAGATGCCAATGTTGGATCAGGCCAAAGGCCCATCCAGTCTAACACTCTGTATCACACAGGGGCCAGAAATACCAGGTGCCATCAGGAGGTCCGCCAGTGGGGCCAGGACATTTGAAGCCCTCCCACTGTTGACCCCCCCCCCAAGCACCAAGGATACAGAGCATCACTTGCCCCAGAGTCCCTATCTATAAAAAGGTAAAGGTTCCCTTGCTCGAAAGCCAGCCGAATCCGACTCTAGGGTTGCGGTGCTCATCTCCGTTTCAAAGCCGAAGAGCCAGCGCTGTCCGAAGACGTTTCCGTGGTCATGTGGCCGGCATGACTAAACACCAAGGAGCACGGAACGCTGTTACCTTCCCACCGAAGTGGTCCCTATTTATCTACTTGCAATTTCTTGCTTTCGAACTGCTAGGTTGGCAGGAGCTGGAACTAGAGACAGGAGCTCACCCTGTCTTGCGGCACCCGGGTCTTGAACCGCTGAACTACTGACCTTCCACAGCCTGCAGTTCAGCATCTTAACCACTTGAGCCACCGCAGCTCTCTATACCTTGTGGCTAATAGCCACTGATGGACCTCTGCTCCATATGCTTATCTAATTCCCTTTTGAAGCCGTCCATGCTTGTAGCCGCCACCACTTCCTGTGGCAGTGAATTCCAAGTGTTAATCACTCTTTGGGTGAAGAAGTACCACTTCCTTTTATCCGTTCTAACCCGACCGCTCAGCAATTTCATGGAGTGCCCACGAGTTCTTGTATTATGAGAAAGGGAGAAAAGTACCTCTTTCTTGACCTGCTCTACGTATGTACATAAATCATGGTAAGCAATCTCCATGCAGGGCAGAGGACACATAAGCTCACGCCCCACTTCCACAGACCAGGTTCCACTATGCGTGTGAACCAGGGGTCATTTCCTGCAGGAGCGCACAGGAGCGGAGCTCTGGCAGTAAAGAGCCCAGGGGGTGGGCACATGCAACAAGCCCCACCCCCTGCTCCCAGCAGCCCTCAGTCAGAGCAGGAAGCAGCCAGGTAAATTGCAGAGCCCCCCAGGCCCAAAACAGTCCAGTGGCACATTTAAGACCAAGTTTTATTCAGGTACAAGCTCTCCCTCCTCTGTGAGGACAGATCTGCACGTTCCCCCCCCCCCCAATAGCTAGCAATCCCAAACAGTCCAGTGGAGCCTGAGTGGTGGGTGTTGCCTTCTGACACACGTCTGGTGATGTCAGGGGGTGTGGCATATGCAAATAAGTTATGCTAATAAGTTATGCTAATGAGCTCCTGTACCTCTTTTTCTACCAAATGAACCCTGGTGTGAACCAAGACAGATAAGAAAGGGAAATGAATGCAAATCTGGTATCTAGCAGAAGAAGAAGTGATTCCAAACAACTCTTATTACAAAGATCTGTTATATTTTTAAAAGGACTCTTAAGGGTTGAGAAAGTTGATTATTGCATAGCGCCAATATATGTTATGAATGTACTGTTGTATATATTGTTCAAAATAAAAAACACTTATTGGGAAAACCACAAACCTGGAGATGTTCCTTCTGAATCCACTTCGTCATTTTGGCTGGTTTGTTTAGCTTCTTCGAACAGGGAACCCTGCAAGGAACACTCATGTTACGGTTACATCATAAGGGAACCTGATAACAAATGCTCGTCATCATGCAGTAGCAGAATTTGCTCCTTAAATGGCCTTTACGTCAATTGTCAAACCCGTTAACTCTGAAGTAGTTCTTAAAAATACCTATTGACTTTAATGGTACTTGAATCAAACTGCTCCATCGCTTTGCACTGAAAGTTACGTTACTGAGATGAACAGATGCAAATGCAGATAATATACCATAATGAAGGTATATAGCACTACCAGAGAGGAAGTAATGATAATCTGTTGTAGCTTTTATTTCCCCAACTGAATCTAGCAGTCAAGACCCAAAACCCACAATCATATGGAACTGGGTTTACTGTATTGCCCCTGTGTTGAAAGATCTATATTACTGCTCTTCTGTTTCCAATTAAAAGAGCTGGTTTTCACCTAAATGACTTGGACCACGGTACTTGAAAGACCACCTTCTGCCCTACCATCCAGGTCCTCTGTCAAGGTCCTCTTCTCAAGCCCTGCGCCATGTGTGTGGCAGATGAGGCAGGTGGCGATTAGAGACAGAGCTTTTCCACTGCTGGTGAATCACCTTTGGAATACCCTCTCCCTTGAGTTTGGTGTAGTGGTTAGGAGCGTGGACTCTAATCTGGGAGAACCGGGTTTGATTCCCCACTCCTCCACACGCAGCTGCTGGTGTGACCTTGGGTCAGTTACAAGTCCTTTCAGAGCTGTTCTCTCACAAGCAGTTCTCAGAAGAGGTCTCTCAGCCCCACCTACCACAGGGTGTCTGTTGTGGGGAGGGGAAGGGAAAGGAGATTGTAAGCCACTCTGAGACTCCTTCAGGTAGTGAAGGGCGGGGTATAAATCCAATCTCTTCTCTTCTTCTTACTTTTTTTAGGCACCAGGTCAAAACATTTCTATTTAATCCAGGCTTTTAATTGAAAGATTTGTTTTTTAAAGTAGTTTTACGGTTTTCTCCTATTCTGAGGACTGTTCTATCAATATCATTTTGAACTGCTCTGTTTATTATATGTGCTTTTATGTCCTGGCATGTTTTTATTGACGTGTTTATTTTATTTTATTGGCTTGTTTTATTGATTTGCTTTTATTGGCATGATTTGTTTTTATTGACTTGTTTTTATTGTCTTGATTGGTTTCCTTTTATTATCTTAGTTGTAAGCTGCCTTGAGCAGGTCTGGATAGGCAGCACACAAATTTTCTAAATAAAACTAAGAAAGCAATAATTTCATTATTTTGGGACTGCACTATCAAAGATGACTCGCATGTGTGAATGAGCCATCACAAAACGAAACACCACCTTTTTCCTATCACCACAATTGCAATGCAATTAACTGGTTCATATTTATACACTCTGCTGTCAGTAATGAAATACTGACTAATCAAACAAGAAATCAAGTCACAAAGAAGAACTATGCAAAATCCTACATGCTCACCCACCCAAGATGTATCTCATTTCTTCCACACCTTTTGTTGAAAATGAATTAAACAAAATAAATCATTTTTTGTATAGTGCACTTAAAATACAAATAAAAAACCACAGGTCTTGAATTTAGCCTCTAGACTAAAACCACTGGACTAGGTAGTCTCAGTATACATTCAGTGATACAAATAAATATCCTCATGCTGATAACTTAGAAATAAGACCATAATCATAATACCAAATGCATTTCAGCCCAATGGTCCTCCTTCAGTGCCAAAACATGCTTGGCCCTGTTTATTGTGATGGTGGTCTTATCTGTAAGTTACAACCTGTGGGTATTTATTTGCAGGGCTATTTTTGGGCAGGAATGCACAAGAACGGAGTTCTGGCTGGCTCCCGAGTTGGCCACGCCCAGCAGGAACTCCTTAGGATTGGCTACATTAGGGGTATGTGGCCTAACATGCAAAGAAGTTCCTGCTACAAAAAAAGCCCTGGGTTTTGACAACAAACAAGGTAAACAGAATAAGAAGCAAAAGGTGGGTGTGGCTGGATGAGCACACTTCTGGTAACATGTGGTGTGTGGCCTAATAGGCTAATGAGCTGTGCTGTCATGGGTGTGGCCTAATATGCTAATGAGTTTCTGCTGTTGGGTGTGGCCTATTATGCGAATGAGTTCCTGCTGGGCTTTTTCTACAAAAAAAGCCCTGTTTATTTGTATGGGTGGGTGTGGCTGGATGAGCACACTTCTGGTAACATGTGGTGTGTGGCCTAATAGGCTAATGAGCTGTGCTGTCATGGGTGTGGCCTAATATGCTAATGAGTTTCTGCTGTTGGGTGTGGCCTATTATGCGAATGAGTTCCTGCTGGGCTTTTTCTACAAAAAAAGCCCTGTTTATTTGTATTACTTAATGTACATGGGGGACTATTTACTCCGGTGGTTTCAATCTAGAGGCTAAATTCAAGGCCTCTGTTTTAATTTGTATAAATTTAAGCACAGTGTATAATACATTGATTTGTTTTGTTGAATTTGTTTTTAACATTGTTCTTGCTCAGCCTTGGTGGTACCTAGTTCAACTTCTGGGACTGGTTTGTAGTGTCACACACCTTCAGTCTATAACCAGAGTAAATCTACTGTGGGATAAATCTATATCAAGCGGCAAGGAAGTCTGCGGCAGAGATGTCATAGAATACTATTCTGTATGAACTTGTAGTCTGTGCTTCCCACAGACCAATAATGCAGAAGAATGATCAAGGTATGAAAGCAATAATAATTATTTTTAATGGTTTTCCCTTCCTCATTGCACCCAAAGCTCTAATTATTTAAAAAATAGTATTCTCTTTTTTAAAAAAATAAGTTCAATGCCCCCTCCCCCCCAACCCCCCCCATCTCTGTGTAATTATTAGGTTATTTCAGAAAACCAGTTTCCCGTATTTTAGCTACTAGGCTGCAGAATCAAACTAAAATCACCGTCTGAACTATTTATGATGTTCTCCTTTTCTACGTATACCTTTAAAAACCCGTCTTCCACTTTAAATGTCACTAGAATTAGTTGCAGCCCTCTAGATGTCCATGTGAGGACAGCCTCACAGGGTCGGTTGGGGTAGATTTTATACTAATGTTTTGTCGAACATTGCAAAAGCTACAGGGGTTAAAAATCTGACTCTGCCACTGAAAGAAAACTCAGCATGGAGAAGGAAAGCTTTACATTTGGGCATATTATATGACTGTCGGTAGGGCAGGCACAGCATGAGCCACGGAACTCCTTTAACCTAGTTAAACTAAGTCTTGGGACTCTTTAAAAGAATTATGTGATTAGTTTTATAGTTTGAGCAAATGCCTTCTCTGGGCCTGTAATAAAGCTACACAATTTCCTTTCCTTTTTCCTGATGCATTCAGGGTTGCAAAGTGGCTAACCCAGATTTGAGCTTGCACATGCATTTTGCTGTGACCACAGCACTTGGAAACCAATAACTTCCCTCATATTGGGGTGAGCAACTCAGCATGCCTGGACATTGGGGGGGGGGGGCGAGCTACATCACTCTGTGTATAGAGGAGTTATCTCCTTGAATGGGATGCCTCTCTTGGTCTTAACCTCCTAGCTGCCCTCTGACCCCTCCTCTCTCTCTCACTTTGTCCTCTCACTCACTTCACATGGCCTTCCATGGAGACACAGCTCTACAGATCTCTCCTGTGGTCAGTGCTTCCACATCAGCCATGCCAAAAAGGTATACTCCTTTCCACCAAAGGTCTCTCATCTCCTCAGAATTTCAGTGGTAGATGTCCACGTGGCCAGACGAGCCTCAGGCATTGCCTTTCCTAAAGAGAGGAACAGCTCATTAAAGGATTCCACAGATAAAAAGTGAGGCAGGCATTTGCAGAGCTTATGAAGCAAGGGCCTATGCCATTAGAGCTTCATCTGCCACCTCCCTCATGGCTAGAGCTTCCATCATGTGGCTTCACAAACTCCTGTGGGACACTACTGATTTATGGAGGTAGCCAACTGGCTACCTCTCTAGACTAGAGACAGCCACAGCCTTCATGACTGATGTCAGTTTTGATTCCTCAACAAATTTGTTGTATATGAAAAAATTTAAATAGAGACACTTGCGGAGGCAATTACAGCAAGGGACTTCATGACATCTATAGATCTCAAAGAGGCCTACCCACATATCCCCATATTTTCCCCACACAAAAAGTATCTTCACTTTGCTTAGGAGGGATCACTATCTGCCCTTTGGATTAACATCAGCCATGAGGGTGTTCATGAAAGTGATGGTTGCCCTTGTAGCAAGCCCTCAGATCCCAGGGTATCCATCTGCACGCCTGCTTGGATAGGGCTGCCAAGTGGGGGCGGGGGGTGGGCAAACCCCCGCTTCAGAGGCCCGATTTCCGCTGCCGCCGAATCGGGCCCCGGGGTGAACTCCGCCTCGGCGTGTGCGTCACCTGGAAGTGACGCAGGCACGCTGGGGGTGGGGCCACAGCTATACAAGGGAAAACCCTATGGTTTTCCTTTGTATGGCCGTGGCCCCGCCCCCAGCGTGCCTAGCGTGCCTGTGTCACTTCTGGGTGACGCGGACGTGGCGTGTGCACGCTTTGCGCGCGTGCGCACACACCCGACGCCGGCCGGGAGCCCCCCGCTCCCGGCGAACTCTCACTTGGCAACCCTAAATGTGAGTTTATCATTTTTGCCTAGAAGCTCAAATAAAATATATTCCGCAGGTTAGGAAAGGCACAAACAGGTATAAGAAAAAGCCTACATGGTTAACAAACAAAGTAATGGAAGCTGTAAAAGGTAAAAAGGATTCCTTTAAGCGGTGGAAAGCTAGTCACAGTGAGGCTGATAAAACAGAACACAGGCTATGGCAAATAAAATGCAAGTCTGTGGTCAGGCATGCAAAAAGGGAATATGAGGAGCATATAGCAAAAAATGTAAAGACCAACAATAAAACTTTCTTCAAATACATTAGAAACAGGAAACCAGCCAGGGAGGCAGTGGGGCCCTTGGATGACCAAGGGGTAAAAGGAGTACTGAAGGATGATAGGGAAATGGCTGAGAAGCTAAATGCATTTTTTGCCTCCGTCTTCACTGTGGAAGATGAGAGGTGCTTGCCCACTCCAGAGCCGCTGAGTTCGGGAGGGGTGTTGAAAGACCTGAGTCAGATTGAGGTGACGAGAGAGGAGGTCCTAAAACTGATAAACAACTTAAAAACTGATAAATCACCAGGCCCAGATGGCATACATCCAAGAGTTCTGAAAGAACTCAATTGTGAACTTGTGGATCTCCTGACAAAAATATGTAATCTCTCCTTAAAATCAGCCTCCATTCCTGAGGACTGGAAGGTAGCTAATGTCACTCCCATCTTTAAAAAGGGTTCCAGAGGAGATCCGGGAAATTACAGGCCTGTCAGTCTGACGTCGATACCGGGTAAATTGGTGGAAACCATTATTAAGGAAAGAATTAGTAGGCACATAGATGAACAAAACCTATTGAGGCAGACTCAGCACGGTTTCTGTAAGGGAAGATCTTGTCTCACTAACCTGTTAGTGTTCTTTGAGGGGGTGAACAAACATGTGGACAAGGGGGATCCAATAGATATTGTTTACCTTGACTTCCAGAAAGCTTTTGATAAAGTTCCTCATCAAAGGCTCCTAAGCAAGCTCAAAAATCATGGGATAAAAGGACAAGTCCTTTTATGGATCAACAACTGGCTAATTCATAGAAAACAGAGAGTGAGTATAAATGGGCAGTTCTCCCAGTGGAGGGGTGTAAGCAGTGGGGTACCACAGGGATCAGTACTTGGTCCACTGCTTTTTAACTTGTTCATTAATGATTTGGAGTTGGGAGTAAGCAGTGAAGTGGCTAAATTTGCGGATGATACGAAGTTGTTCAGGGTGGTGAAAACCAGTGAGGATTGTGAGGCACTCCAAAGGGATCTGTCAATTTTGGGCGAGTGGGCGTCAACATGGCAAATGGGGTTCAATGTGGCCAAGTGCAAGGTGATGCACATTGGAGCCAAAAATCCTAACTATAAATACACGTTGATGGGGTCTGAACTGGCAGAGACAGATCAAGAGAGAGATCTTGGAGTTGTAGTAGATAACTCACTGAAAATGTCGAGACAGTGTGTGACTGCAATAAAGAAGGCCAATGCTATGCTGGGGATTATTAGGAAGGGTACTGAAAACAGATCAGCCAATATCATAATGCCCCTATATAAATCAATGGTGCGACCTCATTCAGAATACGGTGTGCAGTTCTGGTCACCACACCTTAAAAAGGATATTATAGCTTTGGAAAAAGTGCAGAAAAGGGCAACTTGGATGATAAAAGGGTTGGAACACTTTCCCTATGAGGAAAGGTTAAGGTGCTTAGGGCTCTTTAGCTTGGAGAAATGACGACTGAGGGGAGACATGATTGAGGTTTATAAGATTATGCATGGGATAGAGCAGGCAGAGAAAGAGGTACTTTTCTCCCTTTCTCACAATACAAGAACTCGTGAAATTGCTGAGCGGTCGAGTTAGAACGGATAAAAGGAAGTACTTCTTCACCCAAAGAGTTTAACACATGGAATTCACTGCTACAGGAAGTGGTGGCGGCTAGAAGCATGGACGGCTTCAAAAGGGAATTAGATAAGCATATGGAGCAGAGGTCCATCAGTGGCTATTAGCCACAAGGTATAGATTGGGACTCTGGGGCAAGTGATGCTCTGTCATCTTGGTGCTTGGGGGGGGTCAACAGTGGGAGGGCTTCTAATGTCCTGGCCCCACTGCTGGACCTCCTGATGGCATCTGGTATTTCTGGCCACTGTGTGACACAGAGTGTTGGGCTGGATGGGCCTTTGGCCTGATCCAACATTGGCGTCTCTTATGTTCTTATGTTCTAATATACTTCTTGGGAGAGTTATTTCCTTTACTCAGCATCATGCTTCTGTGACTGGGCAAACTCTGCTATATGCACCAAATATCCCAATAGTAAGGACAGGTGGTTTCTAAAAGTGGCGGGTGGCACTGATTGCATGGATCTTTCCCATAAAATCAGCAGTCGGTACGAGAGCCCCAGCTACTCATCTATCACTTGAGATTCCTCCCAACCAATGCTCCCTCTAAGCTGTGGAGTCTTGTGAGCAAAAATTCTACGTTGTGAGCTACTGGCATTAAAGTGGTGAGCGAGCGATTTGGCTGCTGCATCCATGATTTTGCTCTGGAGTGCCCCATCCTTCCTGAGCGAAGACAAAAATGTGTGAGCTGGGGGCTAAAAAATGGCGAGCTAGCTCACGCTAACTCAGCTTAGAGGGAACCCTGCTCCCAACTGCTTGATTATCTAGTGCATTTGTATCCTGGCCTTCCTCCAAAGAGCTCAGGGTGCAGTCCCATAGCTAGGGGCCGGGAGAGGCGAGGCTCGCAGCGACTGGGCTGGCCACGAATGTGCTGCGCACAGGCTCTTTGGAGCACTGGGGCGAGCAGGCTTGGCCGGGGACAGAGGAGGCGGCTGCCTGCCTCCTTGCCTTGCCTGGCTTACTTGCTGTTGGAGAGCTATGCAGTGAGTGTCTCATGGAAGCCCGAGATGGAGGCTTCTAGGCTTCTCCCTGCACCTTCCATGTTCACTGCCTGCCCGGGTCTCTCTCTCAGCTCAGCTTGGCTGCCGCTGCAGCTTGTGGTTGCCCTTGTCCACCCTGCTGACAGGCAATTGAGGGGGGGGGCTGGGGGGAGGGGGAGCCAAGGCTTTGGGAGGGCCCATAAAACCTGCTAGGGGGTCGAGCCCCATGAGCCCCACGGTAGCTACGGGCCTGTCAGGGTGGTGTGCATGGCTCTCTCTTCCCTGTTCTATCCTTTAAGGCAGATAGGCCCGGGGAAGAGGCGCTGGTCACACAGTGAACTCCATGGTCAAGGGGGGAACCGAATCGGGGCATCCGAGGTCCAAGTCCAGCCCTCCACAGACCACCCCACGCGGGCTCCCTGCTGGATCTTCTCGGGGATAAGCAGTTTCCTTGTGGTTGGGAGAACTATTAAAGGGGCACCTAAAAGACATTGAGGAAGAGGGTCTGGAAGCAGCCTCCGAAAAAGCAACGCTGATCTTGACTAGGTTGGCCCTTACGGTTTGCTCTCTGAGCTGGCTGTGCTCAAGGAGCCTCTTTAGAATGAGCTCAGTGGTAGAAGAGTCCGGCTTCACCTCCAAAGCGCCATCCACTTCCATCACACGGTCAGACTTTGGCGATCGACTTGGGGAAGGGGCAAATATTAGTGTGGTGTGCTCTTTCTCTTTCTCCTCTTCCACTCCGTTGAAGGTGTCTCCGTTCATGCTGACTTTTCCGTCTATCTGTGGGGCACAACGGAAACAGAAAGTGTATGCAAAAGGCTCCGAGCACAGCCTTTGTTTTTTCTACAGAGAAAGCGACAAAGACTTCTCCGTGAATTCCGTGAGCATGCTGAGACCCTTCTCTTGAACTGTTTCGATGCCCCGCCCAAGTTACACCAGCCAGGCCTGTAGCCAGAATTTTTCCCCCTCAGGGGGCATTTAAATTTCTTAGGGGCACTTAAGTTAATTAAAGTTATTCAATGACTTAATAAATATTTTAAAATGCTTTCTGGCATGGCTTTTGTGGCCCCCCCACGGCTTTTAATTAAGGGGGCATGGCCCCGAAATGCCCCACTGTAGCTACAGGCCCAATGCCAGCAGCAAGGAGGCTGCTGGTCTGTGGCTTCATATCACACTTGCAGGAACAATCCTTAGGGCCAGCCTACACATTGCAAAGTCCTTGCGCTTGTTGACGGATGGCATGAGGACTTTGCATCAGATGTTCGATGAGAGTGATGCATCTCTCAGATCCATGTGTGCCCTTGTTCACTTCATGGGTAGAAGTGGCTTCAGCTTTCCCTTTTATCATTCCTGCATCCTTAGACTGCCTTTCCTTTGCCATCAAGTCGCAGCCGACTTACGGAGACCTCACAGGGCTTCCAAGGCAAGAGACGAACAGAGGAGGTTGGCCATTGCCTGCCTCTACACAGCAACACTGGACTTCCTTGATAGTCTCCCATCCAAGTACAAACCAGGACCGACCCTGCTTAGCTTCTGAGATCTGGTGAGATTGGGCTAGCCTGGGCCATTCAGGTTCAATTAAATCAATTAAAATATTTTAAATCAATTAATCTAACTGGCTGCTCGACTAAATATTGCAGCCCTAGCAATGGTGACAATTGGAATGCCTCCTTATTGACAGTGGTGACGTTTAATCGTCCTTCCTTGGTTTCAAAGTATCTGGGGAAGCCGTGAAATTCAGCCTACCTTAAAGCTTTTCAAAACCTGCGGTGTGTTTTTCGGCTGTGAGTAAGGCTTGGGCGTCAGCATAGGCACGGCCTTGTAGACAACAGGTTTGCTCGGAGAGGTGCGGCCCGATGAAACGCTGGCTTCCAATTCGCTGGTGGGGACGATGGTTGCCTCTATCTTGGCAGTGTATTTGGGGGTGGGGAGCGACTGTTGCCGTAAGTATCGCAGAGGGTTCGGGTCCTTAGGCGGGGATGTTGAGTTTGGCTGGGCTGAATGGCTTCTCTCCAGAATTTTTGGCATCTCCAGGCGTTCAAGCACAGCTTCGCTAATGGTGAACCTCTCGATGTATTGTTGGAGGATGCTCTCCGCCTCTTCGTGCGACCTGGCGTTCTTGTAGGCCTCATGCAGCTCTCTCTCTCGCCTCTCTCTGGTGTGGGAACAATAGAAGGAAGACTGCTATAAAACGACCGAGTTCTAACACGCTTGAGCAAGAAAGGAATCGCCACTCGTTTCTAATTTGCTGATGATCCTGGCAAAGCTGTATCCAATATCTACTGTCTGTTTCAGTCAAGATATTTAAGAAGGGGGGTGGGTGGGTGCGGCCATAGCGTTGTGGCTAGTGGCTCAAACTAGGATCTGCAAGACCCGAGTTCAAATCCTCACTCAGCCATGGAAGCTCGCTGGATGACCTTGTACCAGTCGCGCTTTCTCAGCCCAACCTACCTCACAGTATCTGACGAAGGGAGCTCTGGCTCTCGGAAGCTCAAGCCCTTGGAAATCTTCTTGATCTTTAAGTTCCTACCTGATTCAAATCTAACTCTCCTACCTCACAGGAAGAAGAGGAGGAGATGGGATTTATACCCCACCCTTCACTTGGAGTCTCAGAGTGGCTTACAATTTCCTCCCCTTCCTGTCCCCACAACAGACATCCTGTGAGGTAGGTGGGGGCTGAGAGAGCTCCAAGAGAACTGCTCTTGAGAAAACAGCTCTGAGAGAACTGGAGCAAAAATAACAAGCGATTGTCGATGATCGGGTCCCCAAGCCTTGATCACAATCGGGACCTATCAATCGAGTCAAAAGCAGCAGCCAGATCAACAAAGGCTACATACAGGGCCTTCAGTGGGCCTTGAATACCTGAAAATGCCAACTGATGAAGTGTTAGGCAGTGATCAGTGGTACTTAATCCTTTCCTAAGACCTGCTTGGACAGGGTAGATAATCTGGTTCTCAACTACCCAGTCTTCCAGTGTAGCCAGCAGGTATTTGCCATCTAGCTTTTAACCTACAGCTTGCTCACAGTTTGTGTGTTGTAATTTTGTAATGGCCAATGGCTAATTACAATAAACTAAACTGAAACTGAGAGAACTTGTGACTGACCCAAGGTCACGCCAGCTGGCTGCATGTGGAGGAGTGGGGGAATCGAACCCGGTTCTCCAGATCAGAATCCGCCACTCTTAACCACTACACTACACTGGCTCCAAACAGGGTGGTTGTTGTGTGTATAAAATGAGGAGGGGGAAAACCTTTAGGTTCCCACTGGAGAGAAAAGCAGGATATAAACAAATACACAAATGGTGTGTGTGTGTGTGTGGGGGAGTGTTTACACAATTAGCAGAACCATGTGGTGCAGCTTTGGTGTACACCACCACAAGCTGCAGGTGGGGAGACCACACATCTAAAAACTCACCCCTATCAAGCACCAGAAACACAGAGAGCTAGCATGCATCAGGCAGAAAACTGAGCTCAGTTCTCTCCTCCCTCTAGCTTCCTGTATGCATGCAGTGATGTTGTTTTTTTAAATAGTATTCAAAATACTTCATCACTTCGTCAGCTTGGCACCGTTCAGGGAGCCTTGCTGTGCGATTCAGCCGGTTGTGCAAACAGCCCCATTATTATTTAATGTTAAATCATTCATTCATTAGTCCGTTAGTCCGTTCATTCGTTCGTTCACCCGTTCATTCATTGGATTTATCTGCCGCCTCTCCAGAGACCTGTTCAAGCTGGCCGACATCAAAATAAAATAAATCAATAGTATTAAAGATGCTGCTAAAAACAAGCCCGTAACGTTTATTAGATTCCATTTCTTGGCCCCAGATAACAAACCCATACTTCAGCTTATCAAACGTTCCATCGCTTGCTTTACCAACACCTGCAGATGTTGGTAAATTCTTTGACATCACAAAAGGGGTCACTTTACTAATCTCCATGCACTGTCACAGACTCTCCACAGAGCTGCAAATACTGACATGAGGGCTCTTTTTGTAGCAGGAACTCCTTTGCATATTAGGCGACACACCCCCTAATGTAGCCAATCCTCCAAGAGCTTACAGTACCCCTGTGATAAGAGCTATGTAAGCTCTTGGAGGATTGGCTCCATTAGGGGGTGTGTCGCCTAATATGCAAAGGAGTTCCTGACATCCCCCTAAGAAACTCAGAGCAGCGTACATGGTGCTTCCTTCCTCAGGACAACCCTTTGAGAGAGGTTAGATCACGGGATCTAACCCAAGTTTCACGGCAGAATGCGGGTTCTCTAGTCCAACATGCTAACCATTGTACCTAACTGACTCTCTACCGTGATCAAGGATTAAGAGTCATGCAACACTGGTATCATTAGGAGAACATACTTCTCTTCCACAATCTCTTTGTAAGTCTTGATGCTTTTCCTTCGCTCACTGGTCACATCGCCTGTGCTTAGTAGCCGTTCCATCTTCTTCCTCTCGGCTTCTTTCTTCAACAAATCCTGCGATGCGCTTCTCCGACGACTCTTCCACCTGGCTAAGTCCTGGGGGGGGGGAGGCAAAAAGCTGAAAACTGACCCTGTGAAATAGGGTAGGCTTAAAGACAGTGGGTTGGATCCACCTATGATTTCCAGTGGTGAAAAAGAGGTCACCAAGAAGGCTATGCTGGGAGACACAGGGGACCTGCATGGGCAAAAGTCATGTGTGCCGTGGGCTGTAGTAAGGAAGAGAATTGAGTAAAACTGAGAGGAAAAAGCTGTCTGGATCCAATCCAGTGGTTTGACCAGTGGGCTACAGCTGAGTTGGAATTTGAACCTAGGCCTCCCGGAAGAAAGCCAACACCCCGTCCTTGGCTTAGTTGATCTCTCTTTCTGGCATGACAAGCAATGCACTGAAATATGCACTTGCCATTCCTAGATTTAATGCACTGTCCCCTCCACAGCTCCAGAAGGAAGATGCTGAATCATAATGTATGTTTATGTGAAGTTCTAGGAAAGCTGCAGCTTTGTTATGCTACCTGTTTTATTACCATATCAGTGTATACTTCCAGAGACATTTTTACCTATTAGTTGCTGTAGATTTTCCGGGGTTGTGTGGCCGTGGTCTTGGCATTGTAGAACCTGACGTTTCGACAGTAACTCTGACTGGCATCCTCAGAGGTATACCAACTCAGAAAGATGGAGTACTCTCTGTGTCAGAGTACTCTCTGTGTCTCTCCTTGACACAGCAAGTACTCCATCTTTCTGAGTTATACCTCTGAGGATGCCAGTCACAGTTACTGGTGAAACATCAGGTTCTACAATGCCAAGACCACGGCCACACAACCCCGGAAAATCTACAACAACTAATGAACTCCGGCCGTGAACGCCTTCCACAACATATTCTTACCTATGTTACTGAAAGAGATCATTCTTATTTTTCAACACCCCCCCAATTAATTTACTTCCTAAAGATTACGAGTATGTTCTACAGATCAAAAGTTTCTTTGCCTCAAAAGGTAAAGGTAAAGGTTCCCTTGCTCGAAAGCCAGTCGAATCCGACTCTAGGGTTGCGGTGCTCATCTCCGTTTCAAAGCCGAAGAGCCAGCGCTGTCCGAAGACGTTTCCGTGGTCATGTGGCCGGCATGACTAAACACCAAGGCGCACGGAACGTTGTTACCTTCCCACTGAAGTGGTCCCTATTTATCTACTTGCAATTTCTTGCTTTCGAACTGCTAGGTTGGCAGGAGCTGGAACTAGAGACAGGAGCTCACCCTGTCACCCTGTCTTGCGGCACCCGGGTCTTTGCCTTGGCTCTGACCAAAACACAACAGAACTATATTAAAATGTATGTGTTTAAAATTTAGATTTAGACAAACGATTAAGACAATATTCAGGTTTTAACGATGATTTAATTTGAGCATAGATGTTTATTTAACTGCTAAAGATGTAATCTCTTTTATTGCTAATAGATTATCGCTAACATTAGGAAAGTTTTTGTTTATTCTTTTAAAGAGGAAATCTATCCACAAACACTATAATATTGATGTTTTATTGTTTTTTTCTATATTTGAAAAAGGAGCTGCAGTGGCTCAAGTGGTTAAGACGCTGAACTGCAGGCTGTGGAAGGTTGGTAGTTCAGCAGTTCGAGACCTGAGTGTGCCACGTGACGGAGTGAGCTCTCGTCTCTAGTTCCAGCTCCTGCCAACCTAGCAGTTCAAAAGCAAGAAATTGCAAGTAGATAAATAGGTACCACTTCAGTGGGAAGGTAACAGCGTTCCGTGCGCCTTGGTGTTTAGTCCATGAAAACGTCTTCGGACAGTGCTGGCTCTTCGGCTTTGAAATGGAGATGAGCACCGCAACACTAGAGTCGGATTTGACTGGCTTTCGAGCAAGGGAACATTTACCTTTACCTTCTATATTTGAAATATGTAATACGTCTGATAATACATTTGATTTTACTCGTGGTATGTAACAACTCATAATATTTGATGCACTTGATGAATCTATATTTTCCCCTACCCCTTCTTCCCTTTTGTATTCCACTTTTTTCGAGAAAATTTAAAAAAATAATAAAAAAATAAAATGTGTGTGTTTAATGGCTACTTCAAGTAGCCCTAAGATTGCTAATCAGGGTTTCTGTACTGAAAAATTAGTTTTGTCCTATTCATTAGATGTTGTTATTGCCTTGTTTTAATTTTATGCTGTCTTTTGCAAAGGCAAAAGCTAACCAAAGTGTGATTTGATTCCACAGACTTATGTAGTCCAAACGGTAATACTGTTTCAATCGGAAAAACAGAGGCTGACTTAAAAAAAAAAGACATGTGTTGCCAAGGTGAAAACTGTTTTCTCTGAACTTTGTTATGCTTTTCTGAATGCAATCAACTGCTGTTCTAAAAAGTTTATTTGCTTCATTACTGGCCTCCTGAGAGCCTCCTGAGCACACCTCAGAGACGGCGGGAACTTGGACCGATTTCTGTGAAACGTGAGCTTGCCAGACAGACGCATGCAAGATGTTTGGGTGCTTTACGCAAGAACTTCCCTGAATATAATAGCAAACAATTTAAGCATTGGCTGGCACAGAATGGCACTGTAATATCCGACACCTAAAGCATCTTGCAGATGTATCCTTAACTGAAGGGACACTGCATAGAAGAGGCAGATCATGGATTTCTCCTTTGATCACTTTTCATGCACGAGATGCTTCTCACAGTTGGTAATGTCTCCACATTCCGTAAGACAAGTGTGACTGTGAGCTGGCTCACAGATGTCGCCGCACTGGATTTTCTCCACATAATTATCCCTTTGTTAGGCTTGTGGCTAGTTTCATGTGAGCCGGAAGTCAGCACAAACATGTCTACAGGCTACTGTAATGTCTGCAACTGCGAGAACTCAAATGTAGTTCTGATTCACACAGAATGAACTCCATGCGGCTAGAGCCACTTGCAAGCCGAAGGAGGATCATACAGCTGTTTCAGGACAGGTGAGCCATTCCTTTGGGGATGCTGCAAGGAATCTGCACATGTCAATCACTCCAAAGGCATGCTGACACTGCAGCTTAACGCAAATTAAATATGCAGGGTACACGTGTGTTTTTGCAGGGCTCATGCTGCCTTTGTGCCTGACAGGCTAGTTAAGCATTACACATGACGGTTTATATCAATTATCTCTGCATTTCCACAGCGACAGCCATCACATGCTAAAAAAAGATTACTTCCAAGCTTTATTTCCTCTCTGCCCTCGAAAAATGGTTTGCTTCTGTAATAACCCCTTAACAAGAAGGGGGCGGGGATTAAAAGGGAACTGCAGTGAAAATATGTACCAAAAATAAACACAATAGTGAAAACGGTAAGGAAAAAGGCCCACTTTAAAAACGGTTAAAAACAAAAATGCATAGAACTATAATACACCCCATGAATCCCCACCCCGCAAAAAAAGCATTAGGAACACCAACAAAACTTTTTGTAATGATATCAACTATTTCCTAAAAAGACTGGGAGGGCCAGAAACGTTCTTAGCAGTCAACAGTTTCTGGTGGGACCGGGTAGCCGCTGTCTGTGCATCAAGCTTAAGAAGATTATTCTGCTGCTTAGCCCAAATTGCGAGTGGAAAGACTTGGGGGGGGGGGGGAGCTGGCGCACCGACAACCGTCTCATACTCACGTCTTGCCATCGATCCTCATCTTCCTTCAGCTGGTGGTGAATGGTCTGCAGCTTCTCGTGGCGAGCTTTGCTGTGCGGCTGCATGACTGCAGCCTCGTCTGTGCATCTCATATCGAACATGCTCACGCTCCTGAATGAAGGCAAAGAAGGGTTACTCGTCGTGGATATGGGCAGAAGCTGAAACATTTCAGCCACAGGAGGGCGCTAGAGCAAAATTAAACACATTCCCACTTAAAACCTTCAACATCTGTCATAGCTTATGGCGGTGGCTTCGGATGTACGCTTGCCACATGAAAAGCCTGGTTTTTTTATGCGTATGTGCAGTGCTTAGCACCAGACATACGAATGTGCATGCAAATTGCTTGCTTGTGGTGCATTCTAGTAATGCACCACTAAAAAAGAAATGCTAGAGGCTTCTTTTGGTTTGGGTATTTAATGTGGATCCAAGACAGTCCTGGATACCCAGAACAGGGCCATGTGTCTCAGCTGTCCCTTGTTTAAGCAGCAGTGTAGCAGTGTCTGTAATGATCTGTCCTGAGCTAATGGCCTTCTGTAAACCAGAGGTTTTCAAACTGTGTTCAGGGGGAACCTGTGGAAGCTTTCTCAGAAGTTTCTACATGAGAGCACACAAGTAATTCCTGAATGACAGCATGCTCACCTTTGCTGATCTTCCCCAGCAATATACAGCTACAGAAGAACATCAGGAGTGTTTCAAGTCAGAGTGATTTCTCACGAGAGCTGCCTCGCAGCACAGCGCTGTTTGCCTCGACACAAACGTGTCAATTTCACACCCGAAGCTCCGGGGCTGCATTTGACTCAGGGCTTCGCCTGATTTCCTCCGCAGTTTCATGATCCTCAAAAACCAGGATCACGAAACTGCGGAGGAAATCGGGCGAAGCCCCGAGTCAAAATGCAGCCCCGGAGCTTCGGGTGTGAAATTGACACGTTTGTGTCGAGGCAAACGGAGGCGCTGTGCTGCGAGGCAGCTCTCGTGAGAAATCACCCATATTCTTGGTTCTGATGTGGCGACAGTGAGACTGACCAAGCCTCATTAGTGCTCCATGTTAAATGAGCATGTGCATCAGAACCTCCTCCAAGAATCAGTGCACAGGGGCTCTCGATCAAAAGCTAAGAAACTCCCTGGCATGCAGACTTGTGTGAAGAGAAAACCATTTCTCAAAGGCAGAAAGTTTGAAAACCACTAGTCCTAACCTTCAGATAGGAGAGGGTCATGAAATACTTTACTCTGAGCAAAGTTTCCTGCAATACTGTTTCTGAAACAACTGGAGGGTCTGCTCAGGTTTCCTGACTGCTGAGAGATAGTTGGGCCCGTACTGTAGTTTAAAATGCCAATGGCAAGTAAGCAGTGAGAGTCACCTCTATCAAGCGCACATATGAATGAGCGAGCATACGAGCGAGTGAGCGCATACGAGCGAGTGGGCATACCCATGGCTTTTCTGTTATTTTCTTTGGGAAAACCCAAGGTTCCACCAGCATGTATTAATGCATTGTTAGATGAATAGCAACAGTAATATTCTGATTAAAGACCAGCTTCTTTTTTTGTTTTGCATGATGATGTTAGCAGCTCATTATTGACGTTAGGCAAAATAAAGTGTTCTAAGCACGTGCAGTACAACTCAAAGACAGAATACACGGCTGGTTATTTTCCAGTCCGTGTTTATGGAATGTGGACCATTATTTCTGATTGCCTTTGGAGGGAAAACTGAACAAGGTAAAATGTTTTAAAAGCTACGGCAAATAACACACATGGAGCTGCCTTCTACTGAATCAGACCATTGATCCACAGAGGTCAGTAATTGTCTACTCAGATTGGCAGCGGCTCTCCAGGGTCTCAGGCAGAGGTCTTTCCCATCACCTACTGCCATCAGGTCTCAGGTTCAATCCCTGGCAATTTATTAGCCGTGGTTTTGGTTTTATGTGTGTTTATATGTTTTTACTGAATTACTTTATACAAGTGTGGGCCCACAAAACCCGTGGGGGTTGGGTTCCTCCCCACTTTTTGCCAAACCCAGGGCAGCAGCCGGGCAGTGCCACTGCTGCCACCAGGCCCAGTGAGGTCTATGGAGTCCTCCAATGACCACCGGCAGCACGTTTGTTCTCTGCACTTCTGCAGAGAAAAGGGGGAAATACATCCGTGGCCAATCGCAACCCATTTACTACCGGATTTCCCCCGATGCTTTCTACTCCACTTCTGCGGTGGAGCAGAACATGCTGCTGATGGCTGTGGGGTATGCTTCCCAGAAGTTGTTGTCTGATCGTGCCCTTTAAATCCGTCCGGCATTCGTGCCTATGGCAGGTCTAATTGTGTGTATGATCGCAGCCCCAGTGTATTCCTTTTTAAATTTCAGTTTTTTCTGCAAACTTGGGCAGTCATCCAGGTTTGCAGAAAAATCTGTTTTGGGTAAGTGTGACCCTGATCCATGGACTTGGGCATCTGCAGATGAGGCTCACACTTGAGAAATAAGATACATAAATATATTTTGTTTTAAATGCTGTTTTAATGTTGAACTGTATAAAAGGCTTAATGTTTGCCACCTTGGGGACTCTGGGTAGAGAGGTGGCATATAAATGTCTTACATAAATAAATATTGTGTTATTTGCACACTGCTGTCAAGTCGCAACCGAGTTATTGCGACACCAGAGGGTTTTCAAGGCAAGAGACTAGGACTGATTTCATACTAAAGCTGCCTCGATGTTGCGTTGCTGTTTGCCCCGATACTACTGGTCAATTTCACACCCGATACTACTGGTCAATTTCACACTCAAAAAACAGGATCACGAAACTGTGGGGGAAATCGGGCACCGCAGCTTCGGGTGTGAAATTGACCAATAGTATCGGGGCAAACGGCGGCGCAACATCGAGGCAGCTCTAGTGCGAAATCAGCCTAGCAGAAGTGGTTTGCCATTGCCTCTCTTTCCATGGCGACCCTGGAATTCCATGGCCATTTCCCATCCAAATTCTGACCAGGGCTGACCCTGCTTAGCTTCCGAGATCGGATGAGATTGGGCTAGAGGCCGTCACTACAGGCACACAAAACACGTTGCTGAAAACAAACCTGGGAACTAAACCTAATGAAACTGGCGATGCAAAGCCTTTGCTGAAAACAGCACCCCTGTCGCTCCTGTCCTCTTTCCTTCCCGTTAGCAAATCAGAATGTTTGACACAATATCATTGCATTTTAAACATTACAGGGGAGAAAAGAGGAGACGAAACAGGGTTGCTGTCCTCGCGCTGACCATAAAATGCCATTCTCTGGCCTAACTCGTCTTCTAGCAAAAAGGAAGTGGTCATCTTTCAGCAAAGAGCAAGTGGTGTGTTTCTGCTTCCACAGACAATCTGATGCGGAGAGCATATTTAGCATAGTAGCTAGGAGACTGGTCAGGGAATAGGGTTGCCAAGTCTAAAAATCTACTTACCGGGGGACTCCCGGTCTGCGGCTGGAGTGCGCGCACCGCACGCACGTCACCAGGAAGTGACGTTATGAAGCCGGGCACGCTGGGGGCGGGGCCACGACCATCTGAGGGAAAACCATAGAGTTTTCCCTCAGATGACAGTGGCCCCGCCCCCAGCGTGCCCGGCGTCATAACGTCACTTCCGGGTGATGCGCACGCCGGGGTGGGGTTCCCCCCGGGGCCCGATCCGCCGGTGGCGGGGAACAGGCCTCTGGGCCAGGGGGCGGGGACTTGGGAAGCCTATCAGGAAATCCTCCACTGGAACCTCACCTCTGCCACAAACTTACTAGAGTCCTGTTCACATGATGCAGTAAATGTGACTACATCTGTAGCAGTAGAAAAGAGCAAGAGTCCAGCGGCAGCTTAAAAGACTAACAAACTGTGTGGCAGGGGATGAGCTTTCGGGAGTCACGGCTCACTTTTTCAGAGACAGCTGGAATGTGAATCCACCTGTCCTATGTATTGGAAAGTGGAGTGATTTCAGATGCCCAATGACATTAGCAGGCAAATGACAATAGAAGGTATGATTGGATTAGATGTGATATGCACCTACTACCTCTCTGCATATCACACCTAATCCAATCACACCTTCTATTGTCATTTGCCTATTCATGTCATTGGGCATCTGAAATCACACCATGTTCCAAAACATAGGACAAATGGACTCACGTTCTCGCTGTATCTGAAGAAGTGAGTAGTGACTCATGACTACCCTGCCACATATTTTGTTAGTCTTTAAGGTGCTACTGGACTCTTACTCTTTTCTATTGCTACAGACAAACATGGCTACCCGTTGTTAATACATCTGTTTGTAAGAAGGAGCCAATGCATGTTCACTTTGCAATTCAAACCAGGGACGAGCAACTGGATCAATGCAAGGTCTGTATCACACATTCAGCTATACATGCCTTGAATGTAACATGAGAGCTACCCTATGCATGTATTAAAAAACAAGCATCTGCCTCATCTGATACCTGGGGATATTAACAGTCACCTCCTTTCAGGTGTGCTTTACAATTTACAACAGGCTAACATAGGGTGCATTCAGACGGGCCGCTTAGTCAGCTTTCGACACGCTTTAGTAATGGATTTGATATCCACGTTCACACACCCAACATCTGCCAGCTTTCTGGCTCAAACCCCCTTTAAAATGGAGTATTTTGTTACCAGGTCCTCAAGTGGTGTTTTCCTGATTCTCCAGTTCTAGCTGCACTTTTCTGATGTCTGATTGCTCCTGCGGTGTCGAGCCACTTCCACTCGGAAGCCCACCATTTTATTTTAGCGTCGGTGGTATGCGCACAGGTGGACCTCCGCTCCCGCGTTATTAAAAACAGTGTTTAAATGGTGCCTAGTTTTGTTGGTTAGACGAGTTTGGGATCTCACAGAGGCCAGTTTCGGGGTACATGTTTAAAGGGAAGTGTTCCTTTAAAGTTTAAAGGGAAGTGTTACAGCAGTTGGGTTGAAGTGGAAATCGCTGTTCTGCGCACGTGCAAACATTTTAATTCTACAGATGGCCGCCTGTGTGCATCCCCAAACTGAGAGGAAAGAAAACATCGACGCACGCTCCCGCGTGTGGATGGCAGGGAGCGATGTGGTTGCACAGCGATCCGGAACAAGGAGGTGAGTGTGATCGCGATTCTCCAGGTTTAAAAAAAAAACACGCATCGGGACCGGAGCAATTTAAACCGCTCCCAGCACGCCGTCTGACCGCACCCATAAAGTGTTTTGAACATTCAAAAGCATTAACATGCTCATTATTAATACTGTTACCAATGTTCCCTCTAAGCTGTGGAGTCTTGTGAGCAAAAATTATATTTTGTGAGCTTCTGGCATTAAAGTTGTGAGCGAGCGATTTGGCTGCTGCATAAATTAGTTTGCTCTGGAGCCATCTTTCCTGAGCTGAGACAAAAATGTGTGAGCCGGAGGCTAAAAAACTGTGAGCTAGCTCACACTCACTCAGCTTAGAGGGAACACTGACTGTTACTCTAGGTTGGCCCTTCACTTATCAGAGGACTCTCGTTGCCTGGAAATTAAGAGACTGGCACACGATTCCTAATCACTGCACTTCAAAAAACAAAAAATGAAATGTTATTTCAATTTGCTAACTATGTATTAAAAAGATTCAGGTGGGATAGCCATGTTGGTCTAAGGCAGCAGAACAAAGTTTGAGTCCAATGGCACCTTTAAGACCAACAAAGTTTTATTCAAGGTGTGCTGGCACACAAAAGCTCATACCTTGAATAAATCATCTTTGTTGGCCTTAAAGGTGCCACTGGATTCAAACACATGCAGTTAGAGAGCACAAGATTTAAACTGCTTTCTAAGAAAGAGAGAGAGAGAGAGAGAGAGAGAGAGAAAATAATACCTGTCAAAATAAGGATTGTGTGGCTTTTGAGGCCTATCATGCTTCTGCAGTATGGTAGCGAGTCAAAGCGCATTAAGCTAAGACATCCTCTGTATCATCTTTTTTTTGGTCAAGCTTTTGACAGACCCTCAAGACAGAGTTACCATACTGTCAAAAATAATATTTTGAGTGGGAATCTGTCACTTGGGTAACTGATTCCTGTGAGACTGTAACTTCCCTGCTTCCAATCTCTGTGACATTTTTAAAATGAGCTTCGCTTCAGAAAAGAGATTTTATTTTAACTTATTTGATTCAAGTATGAAAAGGTTCAGAACAGCCAGAAGCCCGGGTCAGAAAAGCCACAAAGGGCTTCCGTCTCCACAAAACTCTCCCGGGCATATTTACACTGCAGACAACATTGGGAAACTGTGGTTTCAAAAGAAGAGGGAGTAGGGATTTATGACAGAAAATTATGAGCAGCTTTACCAAACCACAATTCCTAGGATCCTTTGTGGGAAGCCATGACAGATGCATTGCTTTAAAATGAACCTACATTGCAGAACAAATATGCCCTCTGACATCTACCGTCACTTATCATATTTCTGGTTACTACATAAAAGGGGTCTCTATACCCACTGCGGTATAGACGAGCTGCGGTGGCTCAAGTGGTTAACACGCTGAACTGCAGGCTGTGGAAGGTCGGTAGTTCAGCAGTTCGAGACCCGAGTGTGCCGCATGACGGAGTGAGCTCCCGTCTCTCGTTCTAGCTCCTGCCAACCTAGCAGTTCGAAAGCAAGAAATTGCAAGTAGATAAATAAGTACTACTTCAGTGGGAAGGAAACAGTGTTCCGTGCGCCTTGGTGTTTAGTCATGCCGGCCACATGACCACGGAAAATGTCTTCGGACAGCACTGGCTCTTCGGCTTTGAAACAGAGATGAGCACCGCAACCCTAGAGTTGGATTTGCCTGGCTTTCGAGCAAGGGAACCTTTATCTTTATACCCACTGTAGGAGGGGGAACTGGGACAGAAATTCTCAATTAAAATTAATTAATGTAGCCAGTTCTTGAGGTGAAAAAGCATACGTCTGAGGTAATACTGTAATTAAATATGCATTCCCCCATTCACTGTCAACAAATATTTCATGTAGGGATACAGTAAAAGATTTTTAGCCTTGCTTTCAGTTCCTTTCGCTCGTAAGTGCTAACGTTTTAAAATGATGTCATACTACAGGAAAACAATGAAACACCTAATTATTAGTGGTATTTTTTACATCAAAAGGAATGGAGGCTTTCCTTTGGGACATCATAAGAAGTGCGATAGACTTTTGTTTCTGTTAATGAAAAGTCTATGCTAGTTCCTTTCTTATACATTTTTAAATCAAAGGCCAGAGAATTTTATTGCCTGGAATAAAAGGCTGTACCAAGAGTAAGCGTTGGCTATAAAAGGACAACTAAGTATCAGGGCTAGGCCAGTGTTTTAGGCATCTGTAACGGACTCAGGGTTTTCAATGAGTGTTTTCTAGCCTTGGGTTCTTGAGGTTAGTTGCTGGAAGCTGGAGTCAAATACAAATACAAATACAATACCTTTATTGGCATACTCTGGAAGCTGGAGTCACTGTACCTCCAGTCTCCCTTTCTCACAGTACAAGAACTCGTGGGCACTCAATGAAATTGCTGAGCAGTAGGCTTAGAACAGATTAAAAGAAGTACTTCTTCACCCAGAGGGTGCGTTCAGACGGGGCGTTTCTGCCGGCATAAACTGCACCGGTTGGAACCGGTGCAGTTTCTGCCGGCAGAAACGTGATCACACTTACCCTCCATTTTGCGGAGCCCTCCGTTGGACGCCCGCTCACACGCTGTGGGCGTCGGCGTTTTTTTTTTTTAAAGGACAGTTTGAGCATGCGCATAGGCAGCCATTCAGAGAATGGCGATTTTTGCGCATGCTCAACCCTCCCCCCCATTACATTTAAACTTTAAAGGTTAAGGACTTACCTTTAAAGTTTAAAGCCCAACCTGGCCTCCCTGTAGTCCCGGACTCCTCCAGGAAGTTAAAGTAAGGGGTTTTAAAAATTATTTTAACAAACGCTCAGGGCAAAGCTTCGCCCGAGTGCATATCGCTTGGCTTAAAAAAAAAATGGCGGGGGAAAGCCGGAAGCCTCAAGCTTCCGATGGAAGTAGCTGGAGAACGGTGGAGAGCGATCAGGCGCCGGGGTGCACCGTTGCACTCAGTTTTCCACCAGTTGGGACCTAGTGGCAGAGTGCAACGGTTTAAAGGGATTTACAACGGTTAGGAACGGGAGGCAGATGTTCGCTGTGTGAACACCCGTAAGTACACCGGTTGGAACCGGCACCCTAACCGTTGTAAATCCCCCGTCTGAACGCACCCAGAGTGTCATTAACACGTGGAATTAACTGCCACAGGAAGTGGTGGCAGCTACAAGCATGGACGGCTTCAAGAGGGAATTAGATAAACATATGGAGCAGAGGTCCATCAGTGGCTATTAGCCACACGGTATAAATAGGAACTCTCAGGCTGGGGCAGGTGATGATCTGTATTCTTGGTGCATGGGGGGGCAACAGTGGGAGGGTTTCTAGTGTCCTGTCCCCACTAGTGCAGCTACTGAGGGAGGTCCCCACTGGTGGACCTCCTGATGGTCCCTGGTATTTCTGGCCACTGTGTGATACAGAGTGTTGGACTGGATGGGCCACTGGCCTGATCCAACATTGGCTTCTCTTATGTTCTTATGTTCTTATTCATAGGTGACACCGAATGCACACACACACTGCAGTGTAAGTGCTCTCACCGGTTTGTAAGAAAGAGCTAAAATGCATTCACTTTACAAATGAAACTGGGGATCGGTCTCTAGATAAATGAGGGGTTTAAATAGGGTTGCCAGGTCCCCTCCGGCCCCTGGTGGGAGATGGGGGGGGAGCCAGGCTGGGAAACTCCTGAAGATCTGGGGGTGGAGCCTGGGGAGGACAGAGACCTCAATGGGGTGCAATGCCACAGAGTCCACCCTCCAAAGCAGCCATTTTCCCCGTGTAGTCTGGAGGTAAGATGTAATTCTGGGTCGCATCAGGAGGCTGGCATCCCTGAGTTCAAATCACACTTTCACCTATACAGGAGTTGAATGTAACATGAGAATCATTCAACACATATATAAATAAAAAACCAAGTGTACACTGCGTATAGATTGTATGTGCCTTCACTGTGACAACTGGAGAGGGCTAACTTCTGCACAGTGCACACTTGATTCTTCTTTATACTTGCACTGAGTAATTCTCATGTTACGTGCAACACAGGTACATGTACAGCTGAATGTGGGACTGAACCCCGCATTGATCCATCGACCGAGCCCTGGTTTCATTTGCAAAGCGAACGCACACTGGATCTTTCTTACAAGTACTTCCCAGCTCAGATTTGCTCCTCTCGAGCCGCTTATCTCCTTGTGGAGGAGACAAAGATGGATAACTGTATCTTTTATAGGTAGGAAGGCTGCCCTTTTGAGCAGATCAGCAACAGGATGGGAAAGGGTTCAGCCATCCCCTCCCTGTACGGCATCAAGTCTGGCCCTCAGAGACCCTCAAAGGACAACTTAACTGTGCTTTGGCTACTGAGTCTGAAAACTTCCCTGGATTTTACAACTCAAAGAGCTAGGCTGCTCTTACCACAATTCTAATTCTCATTTCTTTAGTCACAGCTTTATTCATGTAGCTTCAGAGACTCACAAAAATTGAGAGAGAGAGAGAGAGAGAGAGAGAGAGAGAGAGAGAGAGAGAGAGAGAGAGAGAGAAAGAAAGAGAGAAAGAAAGAAAGAGAGAAAGAGAAAGAGAAAGAAAGAGAGAAAGAAAGAGAGAAAGAGAGAAAGAGAGAAAGAGAAAGAGAGAAAGAGAGAAAGAGAGAAAGAGAGAAAGAGAGAAAGAGAGAAAGAGAGAGAGAGAGAGCACACCATTAATTAAAAGAGGCCAGCTTTCACAGCAACAGTTGCATGCTTTGCTACCTTCTTTAAAAACACAATCGCTTTAATGCAACAGAGCTTATGTCACCACAGGGTAAGTTAAAGCACATGAAAGTCAAACAGCTCCGCATTAGAACAATGACAAGTAACGATGGTGCATCAGCTGCATTTTCAATTAGTGGTAAGTATGGAAGGCATGCAGCTTAAACTTGCTCAAAGCAGCCCAGTGAGCACACAACAACTTACTCTGCGTCATCAGACACAGGAGTTCTGGAGCCGAATCTATAAAACCAAATATAAAATTAGAGACTTGGAGGGGGGGGGAAGCTATCAGTTGTAACCGGGGGGTGGGGGGGGGGGGGAAAACCACAAAAATAGATCATTTTCACTTGCACTCAAATGTCTCAACCAGTAAAGGCAGCTGAAAGATTTCAAATGAGCTGAAGTCAAATAACTTTAATTCTTCACACGACTGTAACACAATTACTTTTTACAATTGAAAATGGTTTCAAAATCCAGAGCACCATAGGTGGCACCACACTGTGAAACTGCACACAGAAAGGAGTTCCTTGTAAAAAGCTGATATTAAGAAAGTATACCTTGTTTTATGAGGTGAAATACATGTGCAGTTAATCTGTATACAGGAACTTACAACAGTGTTACATTGCAGGTAATCAACATTCATGAAAGAGCCGTCAAACTCATACGCCATGCGCAGAAAGTCGTCTATGGGATGCCACTTGTAGGACAGAAAATGTTATCTGGTAACTTAATAAAACGCGTGCTGTTAAGTAGTAGGTGCAAACTAAAGGGAACATCTCCACTGAGAACTGGACACATTTGATGTTTCAATCTTTATTCCTGAACGACTGTGCAACTCATTATCCATGATTCTATTCCATTCATCAGAAGTCAAATTATAAATCAGTAAGGAAGACTCATAGCTATTTTAATTTCTTGTCAACTTGTGAAATTGTGTCTTTTTGATCTCTCGTCCATGTCCTCCAAATGCAAATGGTTCTTAAAGTTCTTTGAAAGCTCTACTTCAAGGATTGCATTAGTTTCAGAAGACACACTACTGGTATAAATGATTAAATAGTAAATCAGGCAAGAGCAACACAGATCCCCCTCTGCAGCATGCATACGCACGCACGCACACATAGACACACAACCACAAATGGCTTCAGCCAATGCAAATTACAGATCACACAGCTGCTCACATTTGAGTCTTCTCATCTTTGAGTGAAGTAGGTTCTTTGGATTTTTCCCCAAGAGCTTCCTGTGTCTCAGAAGACAAATGTCCTGTCTGGACCAGTTTGGGATCAAGCGTGTCCTTAGAAGCAGGAGAAGGTACATCTTCTCGTATTATACTAGGGGGACTCTGTCTGACTTGCTCCGGGGTGTCTTCCGATTGCAACGCAACCCTTTGAGGGCCTTCTGCACAAATCTCTGGATACACTTCCGTCCCTACTGTGTCGGTCATAACAATGCTAGAAAAAGTAATTCCGTTTTAGCTGGTATCGAACCACGGCATACTGGCATCTCTTATGTATCAAGTTACGCATTTCTAACTGATGCAGAAGATAGCAGGCATGGTTACGTCACAACGCGTGCACCATAAGTCCAGCACAACTTTGAGTATTTGTGGCTTCAAAGTGTTTGCGCTTCCAGGCCTATCCTGACAAGAGAACCAGGCTACCTAAAGACAGCAATGATTTCTTTTTTGCCTACGGCAACAGATTTTCCATACACCAAATAGTTCATGGCCCAGGGCATAATCTGAAAGCATCTGATACAGCAACCTTGCTGAAGTGAGTCTTTGTTCCTGAGCAGGAGACTTCCAAGGAATCCTAGATAGCCTTCCTCCAGTTCCCCAAAAGAAAGCCCAGTTACAAATATGTTGAATAGTTAAGTACAAATATGTGGCCAACCAGTACCACATATGGTGTATTAGAGCTGCCAACGTCCAGTTTCAACTGATCTCCAGACTACAGGCTTCAGTTTCCCCTGGAAAAAATGGCTGCTTTGGAGGGGGGTCCCCACTGAAGTCCCTCCCCTCTCCAAATCCCACCCTCTCCAGGCTCCACCCCTAAAATCTTCAGAGGTTTCCTAACCTGGGGTTGGCAACCATAGGGTTTGTAGCAGGAGGGTCCGCAGGCCTTGCTAGAGCAGTGAGTAAGACCTATACTCCCTCCTGCCTTTCCCATACTGCACTGCTGTCTTCTCCTCAGCTCAGCAGACAATAAGTGTGTGTGTGTAATGTGCAGTATGGTGGTTCTGTCTCACAGTGTGCATGACTTGTGGCATACATGCCAAACAAAGCAGCCATCACTTATGATATACAGTTGCCAGATCTTGGAAAAATGAAGCCAGAACAATTATTTCCTCCTCATCTATACGGTATACATTTTTGCCATGAAGCAATCTTTGAACTTCACCAGTATGCTCCCACCCAAACCACCGGCAGGCAGTGACAAGCACAAGACCAAAGTGTTTGACCATCCTTCCACCCTGAGACAATCTGATTTTATAAGCCGCTCGGTGCACCCATCTTTCAGACACTCGAAGAGTCTCCCCAACCCATTATCACAAATATCTAAAAGTCATGGTTGAACACATACATAAACATGGACACACAAGAAGCTGCCTGATACCAAGTCAAAGGTCAGTATTGTCTACTCAGACAGGAAGCAGCTCTCCAGGGTCTCAGGCAGAGGTCTTTCACCATCACCTACTACCTGGTCACTTCAACTGAAGATGTCAGGGACTGAGCCTGACACCTTCTGCATACAATGCAGACACTCTACTACTGGTCATTCACATTCACTTTTCAGGGCTCTTTTTGTAGAAAAAGCCCAGCAGGAACTCATTAGCATAACAAGCCACACCCAACAGCAGAAACTCATTAGCACATTAGGCCACACCCCTGACAGCACAGCTCATTAGCACATTAGGCCACACCCCCATGTTACCAGAAGTGTGGTCATCCAGCCACACCCACCTTTTGCTTCTTATTCTGTTTACCTTGTTTGTTGTCAAAATCCAGGGCTTTTTTTGTAGCAGGAACTCCTTTGCCTGTTAGGCCACACACCCCTAATGTAGCCAGTCCTAATGAGTTTTTGCTGTTGGGTGTGGCCTGTTATGCTAATGAGTTCCTGCTGGGTGTGGCCAACCCGGGAGCCAGCCGGAACTCCGTTCCTGTGTGTTCCTGCCCAAAAATAGCCCTGAACCTCATCATACAGTTTAAGGATAACATAGTTCTTTGCGAATATCATTCCTGGTTATTCAAATACGTTGGGTGTCTCTGCATTCTTTTGACAACTTTTCCTTGGATCAGTTCAATCATCCAACTATTCTAAACAGGCTTTTCTGAAAAACCTACAATTGGAAATCATGAAGAAGGTGGGAACTCCCTTAAAGTATAAAGCTTGCCCAAGAGGGAAAACGACTGCTAGCTTCAAAAGAGAAAATCTATAGATTTGTAATTCTGTAAATATTATGAACTCATAAAAATGTTAGTAGGACTCCTATCTACATATGCATACACGAGTCATTCATGGTCTAAAAGAAAAACAAGGGTTGGCTACTGGTAGTTCCCTTGTCTGATCACCTGGAATAGACTACTACTCATCACAGGCAATCAGCTGAATGGCTGCTTACAAGCTTAATGCATCTCAGGGCGTCAAGAAACAGAAGCAGAACCGACACAGAGCAGGGGAATACAAATCCTGCCCCTTTGGGGAAATTACAGAGGAAAAGACAAGACAACAGAATGTCTTTCTGACCTCTTCACTTTCTGTTCAGTCTTTACAAGCTGCTTGGTGGTCTCCTCACCGTTCTGCTGCTTTGAGAAAGGAACCGGAAGGAATCGTCTAACATCTGGCTCAGTTTGCTTGGAAAAAGCTACGGTTCTTCTCACCATCATGTCATCTTTCCCAGGATTTCTAATCCCCATTTTGTCACCTCTTGGATCATTCTCGCGTTCGTCATGAACTTTTGATTTCCCGTGGCCATCTTCATATATCACAGAGGCACTTACAGATCCGGGTGAAGGTGCTCCATGAAAAGGTTGTGTTACGCAAGTCAACGGGGAACTTCTGCTAAGGCAATCGAGGGTACCGTTATTGGGGGAAAGGTATCTGAAGGTCAGTGATGGAACTGTAACTCAGCTACATTAGTAACGGTCATGAACTGAAGGCACACGTGATACTCGGTTGGATCCAGATGCAAAGGTTGCAGATCTCCGCCACCTTTCTGATCCCAGACAAGTTTAATACCCACGTGGGTCAGGCGGCTGCAGTGGAGAGGAGCCAAAATCACCCTCTCCTTCATTGCAGGTTACAACAGATAAATAAAAGCAGTTAAGAACAATTCCACATACTTACAGTTAAAACCCTATAGAACCCAATTAACATAGCACATGATGGCTGACAGAGAGTTTAACAAAGCTCCCAGGTGCGTGCTGTGTCTGTACTCAAAAAGGACCAGCGCACTGAGCAAGTGGGCGAAGCCACCACTGACGACACAGGTTGATATAGTGCACAACACAGGGGCGGATTCAACTCTGCTGACAGAAAAGGCAGAAAAGGCGATTTGGTCTCCTCATCCCTTCCAACTGCAGCCTCCTGACCCGCGTGGCTATTCAACTTTCCCTGGGTCTTCTCCAGGCAGGGTACATGGGAAAGATCTGCAATCCTTGTGTCCATGAGTATTATTCAATCCAATGCACGAGGGACTAGGTTACAGACATAGTTCATAATTTAAAAATAAATGTTTATTAAGAAGCAAAACTAGATCATGCAATTATTTTTTTAAAAAATCTCACACGCCGTACACAGCAAGAAGCAATTAGTTATCATCATATAATAACCCAGCATGACAAAACCCTGAAAGCCCTCTAAGCTTCTTCCAGGAAATATGGCCAGAGTTGGGCATCCCTGATCTGAAACACCCAAAGGAAAATGCTAACCCTAGGACAAACAAACTCATGTTTCCTCACCAGGGCCAGCCCCAGCTTATTTTACACCCTAGGCGAGGATCCCTTCTGGCGCCCCCCCCATGTGCCCCCCAATTTTCAAAAATAAATGCATTTTAGGAAGAATGAAAAACACAAATAATCAAGAAACTCCCAGAGTATGGGGCCGGGTGCAGCTTGGCGCCCCTAAGGGCCAGCCCGCTCTAGGCGATCGCCTAGTTCACCTAGTGAATGAGCCGGCCCTGTTCCTCACACTTCTTGCATTCTAAATCTTTAATCACCGTCTCCCCCTCCCTCCCCCAAAGGTGGCAAGTAGTGGGTTTTTATGGATAGCTTTCAATTAATTAGAAACTTCTCTCTTCTTTCTGTGGTTCAGAAGTGGAATATTGCTGCGCAGACAGCATGCAAAGCAAGCGCACAGCCTGTATCAATAATAAGATTCTCATAACTCTTGGCCTCCTATTCCTGACCTTCCTGGCTTGTGGGAACTCTTCCAAAGAGCAGTGTGCCCATGCTGTTTCAATGAATGACAACCAGCTACTGAAATGGGAGGACACAGTGTGCGAATGGGACTAGCGCACTTCTGAAATGTTCCGAGTCTCCTAGCCAACATGTCATCTCTCTCAATATCTGGGAAGCTACCATCCAACTCTTCATCACTGCTTTCGTGCCATTCGTTCAAACTGCTGGATGTTTGCTTCTGGGAATTGGCACAATCATCTGAGATGGATGAAGTATATGCATCCTTACTGGGCCATGTGATTTCGCTAGCAGTAAAAGATGGAAGGAGGAGAGAAAGCAGGAAAGGTAGTGAGAACCACATGGACTGTCATTGACTCATCTTTCCTTTCAGACTTAATCCCGGAGCTTCTTAATAGTAGAACAAACATGGAATTCTTGCTATAGTAATGGATTGGACCCTGTGTTTGGATTCACAAAAAATGGAAGCACCTTTACATGACAGAAACAAAGAGTAATCTGCATACTTCAAAAGATTCCAGAGAAAGGAACAGTAACTTGTTGTCTTCCAGCAAAGACAAGCTCTATATTGCAGTGCCAGAAGTTCACTGAATGCTATGCTACCATTTCAGGAAGAGGAGCAGAACATTTAAAAAAATTACACCAAATGCCAGAGGCAGTAATTGTAACCAATGAGGCTTTAAAGAAGCCTTAGTAAACACTGATCAGAAAAATTGACATTTTCAGCGGATTTGGCCACACCCCAACCACTGACTAAGTCCCATTAATGATAGTCTACTGCATTGTCTATCATGGATGATAAATCCAATTGTTTGCTCTTCCATTCACCTGTTTAGCAAAGAGTACATCAATAGGAAATGCCGGATGGGATCTACCACCATCCCATTTATTTAAATTAGTGCAAAAATAGTTTGGGTAACAGGGAATCTTCAAGGGAAAGTAGATTGAGTATACATGCACATGGATGATAGCAATTTCTGTGTAAACTGTCCTTGCATTCCACCTTTGTAAATCAGGACAAGGATCATTTTCAAAGAAAATTCTCGGGGGGGGGGGGGAATCAGGTGTACATACGGAGTATGTGACACCCTCCTTTACATTCTAGATATTGTATGCAGTGCCTTCCATTGAGATATAGCTACCCCTACACACAAACTAGATACCTGGCATCAACGCGTGGTCCATGTATTTCATCATCACCAATGGACTCAACATGGCTCCCAGAGCATGAAGTTTTGTTATATGAGGCTTTATCCATCTGAATAAATGTTTACTAGTGATAGTCGCCAGACTAGCAATGGAAAGTTTCTCCCACTTCTGATGGTCAATTTCTGTCACTGGCCCAAAATGCACAAACCTCTGCCTGGGGCGGGTGGCTTTCTTGTACGTTCTCGCTTTGCGGCTTGCAAAATCATCACATCCGGCAGCTCTCGCTGCCATCTCAGAGGACAGAAAACTATCTTGAGTGTCCATCAGTTCGTCATCACTATTAACCATGGTAGAAACAAAAAGGGCAGATCAAAAGTAGCGATTCAATTACTCAACAAACAAAAGGCAGATCTGAAAAAACAACAGCCCTTACTTATGACACCAAGAAACTGTTTTTATACTCAAGAAAGTAAACCAAATCAAAAACTTCTACGAAACTGCAACTACTGATTCAACCCCATGTTCAGAGAATGACACAAACAAGCCGAACAATGGTGGCATAGGGCCAAGTGATGGCATAATGTCTCTTGCAAATCTGGGCAGTTAAGATTTAGAAATGGCTCCGGCGGCAGTTTTTTATGTGCTGACAATCTCTTGCTAGATTGTGCCTCCAGTGTCTGAGCTGAACAAGATAGAGGGCTATCGTCTAGCCTTGTAAAATTCAGGTACGTTCCCATGAAGTGCTGGGGGAGAACAAGGCCTATTGAAACAGCTGCTTCCTGCCCAGAAGTGCCAAATGAAGGAAAGCCCAAAATGGAAAACTTGAATCTGAAGAAGAGGAAAAAGTGTTTCATTTCAAGCTTCAAATCACATGCGTGGTGATAAGGGAGATTCCCAGTTCCTGAACAGATGTGATCAAAAGCACCACATGCACAAAAAAGCCGATGACGTTATTCTTAGCTTGATGAAAAATAAAAACCACCACACTTCCCTTGGTAACTTATAGAAGGAGCCACATCTCACAACCAATGCTCCCTCTAAGCCAGTGGTGGTGAACCTATGGCACAGGTGCCAGAGGTGGCACTCAGAGCCCTCTCTGTGGGCACATGTGCCATCGCCCCAGCCAGGCCCAGACCATCATTAAAGTGTTGAATTCTCTGCCAAATAATTTTAAGCAAATGAAAACATTTGGGATTGCTTTCCTTACTTTGTTTGGATCATCTTAAGTTAATGTATGAGTTGTTTTTTCTAAAGTAAAACCTCAGTATTCAGGTTAAATTGCCGTGTTGGCACTTTGCGATAATCAAGTGGGTTTTGGGTCGCAGTTTGGGCACTCGATCTCTAAAGGTTCTCCATCACTGCTCTAAGCTGTGGAGTCTTGTGAGCAAAAAAATTCTACTTTGTGAGCTCCCGGCATTAAAGCTGTGAGTGAGCGATTTGGCTACTGCATAAATTAGTTTGCTCTGGAGCCATCCTTCCCGAGCTAAGACAAAAATCTGTGAGCCGGAGGCTAAAGAACTGTGAGCTAGCTCACCCTAACTCAGCTTAGAGGGAACACTGCTCACAGAGAAAGAGAATGCGCATCCCTAGATGACTAATATTTAGACAACAGCACTCTTTTAAGAAGTCTAGAGGATTAATAGTGGATGTTACTCCATAACCAACAGTCTGCTGTATGTAGCGTTGAGGCACAAAAAAATGAAGGAAATTGCTGCAGAGTTCACAAGTAATAAAGAGACAAAAATCAACTTGTTACAAATGACGTTGAGTGATGTTAGTATTCTATATTTTCATGTTTTCAGAACACAGGACGTCAAAAACTGAAGAAGACTTGTTGTCCGTGTTTGAAACTTGTTAGCCCACGTGCTGTTAAAACTGTTGTTGGATAAGATTGACATCACTGTTAAATATAATAAGACAACCAGAGAACTGAATTTTGGTTGAGAAAGAGTTGTCTCGAAACGAACAACCACTCGAGATGTTCGTACGTTCTTCTTCAGTTTTTGACGTCCTGTGTTCTGAAAACATGAAAATATAGAATACTAACATCACTCAACGTCATTTGTAACAAGTTGATTTTTGTCTCTTTATTACTTGTGAACTCTGCAGCAATTTCCTTCATTTTTTTGTACATCTTTAAATTGCTGGTCCCCCTTGTAATTTTTGTAGCGTCGAGGCCCCTGGACTGAACACTGCCCAGGTTTAACATCGGTATTTGGAAAGTGAAAAGACAGCTCTCAAGGCTACTACTGTAAACACAAAAAGACTTTAGGAACAGTGTGAAAAGGCTCTCTCCTCCTGTTACGAAAACATTATTACCTGTTCTTCCCTGCAACTTTCAGCCGGTCCCATGTCTCTTTGTCCGTTTGTGTCATGGAACCTTTTGTAAGCATTGATAAGTCTAGTTGAGAGGGGTTAGCCTGAGTTCTCTGTTCAGACGGCTTCTCTCCTTGACCACTGTCATCTTTCGCTGGGTCCTTTGCCCCAGTCTCATCAACCCAAGACTGCACAGACGGTATCTCTCCATAGAATGCCATTGGCTTTGATGTAGCCTTGTTCCCGCTAATTTAATGAACAGTCCAGAATCAGCAAGAGAAGAACAAGTTGGGAGAAGCAGAAAATGCACAGTGCCATGCCAATAATAAAGTCCAACACAGAGAATACAAATGGAACGGTGACTGTTAGGGAGTGAAAGAGACCATGGTGGGGGTGGGCGTGGGGGCAGGGTATAGAAGCAAGAATCTACTATTCAGTAGAACCCAGTAGAATCTAGAGTGAGATATAGACCCCCTTTTGCATGATTATTGCCAACTAGTGCTCACACCACAATTAATTTTGGGAAATCCTTGAACAAAGCAACTTCAGTCTACCCTTTTTTCTGGAAGCGGTGGGGAATGAAAACTGTGAATGCTCTCCCATTGTCCGTAATTTCTTTGGGCGTTCCACACAAATGGGAGAAGAGTAGCATGGCTTGGCATGGTGGACCCTTTTCCTGGTTTGGGGGCGCTGGCAAACGCCCGGCCTCGCCCTCCTCTACAACCAGCCCCCGTTCTCTACAGACAACCGACACATTATTAGCCCACACAAGTAAAACCATTGATATGTTTCTGCAACAATGTTTAATTTATTAACGACCTCTCATTTTGACAATTATGATGTCCACTTCCTCAAACTATAATGAATTCAAGTTCTGTTTTTTTTAATTGCTACCAAATATGTAACCATTGCAAAACTCCACATTTCCCAAGTCTGTTATGTTCTTCAGATATAATTCCAAGACATTACTTATACGTTAGACTGAAGACTTTAAATACTGACGCTCGTTATTGCCGTCACTAAGACAGCCCTACTCGATTGGATCATATGCAGATGAAACCACCAGATATTTCAAAAGACTTTTTGAGCTCTCTGGGAGAGAGAATCATAATTACAGATGTAATTAATATTGCCAGAACAGAGGAAAATGCATTCAACCATGTCTCACTGAATAAACACACCAAATGTATTCTTTTTATGCTTATTCTTATTATAACTTAATCTAAAATGGTTTCTTGGTTTATCTGAGAATGATGTGGCCTCACTATGGTCTGGTTTGCGACTCTTAAATTCAAAGTCTTAAGGAGAAATGAATCCCTTACAATTCACCAAAAATTTTTCAATGTGGACATGTTCTGACAGTGAGATACACCTGCAAATTCACCGGCAAACATGCAGGAAAGAAAATGCAGTGAATTTTACTCGACCAGTTAAAACTTTCAGGATGAATGAAAGACAGAAAAAGCACACCTTGTGCGTTCCTGTTTCATCTTCCGCTTCTTTCCTTCTTCCAGTTTACCTTGCTCTTTCTTTGTATAGGGTCCCAGTAGATACTGGCTAAAAGGCAATGTACGTTTGGGTTGATTTAGTTTTGCTCTCCGAATAGCAAAGTCATCCTTCTCTAGATCAGGAATTCTCTCCTCTCGTTCATCTTCGGAGCCAGATTCCTTTCGTTGATAGCTCAACATAAAGGGGTTCTCTTTGCGGAGGATAATGTCTGGAGTTGGGTCACCTGTTTCATATACGCGGTTTTGACTGATACATAGCAAAATTAAATAGAAAACCCAGATGTGGTACAGAGAAAGACAACGCACCTCTCCAGAAGTCGGAAAAAAAGCAAACAAGATGTGCTCATACATGTTATTTGTTTAACAGAAGTCTTCACCATTTCTCACTCCATGCTGTAAAAGCCAGAATTCCACGCACATGCACTTAGTAGCACCGGGTCTTTAATGTTTATTGCAACATGTGTAGAGTACCAGGAAGCACTGATCTGAAAGAGGCACCTTTGCTTCCAAATACTTAAATGGCTTCTGGCCAAGGACTCGTTGCCCTTACAGGACCTACAGGACATGAATATAGATTTCTCTTCCCGTGCTTTTCATGACATTAGGAACATGGCATCATCTTTGGCAAAGTCAGTGTGCCCATCTCTGTCAAAGTTGTTAAGCTATGGTGCCATTGACAACCATTGCAGAACATGGTGAATACAACCATCCAGGGCTTTTTTTGTAGAAAAAGCCCAGCAGGAACTCATTAGCATATCAGGCCACACCCATGACAACACAGCTCATTAGCATATTAGGCCACACCCCTGTGTTGCCAGAAGTGTGGTCATCCAGCCACACCCACCTTTCCCTTCTTATTTTGTTTACCTTGTTTGTTGTCAAAACCCAGGGCTTTTTTTGGAGCAGGAACTCCTTTGCATGTTAAGCCACACCCCTAATGTAGCCAATCCTAATGAGTTCCTGCCACTGGGTGTGGCCTATTATGGTGTGGCCGATTATGCTAATGAGTTCCTGCTGGGTGTGGCCAACTTGGGAGCCAGCCGGAACTCCGTTCCTCTGCGTTCCTGCCCAAAAATAGCCCTGCAACCATCAACAGTAACGTGATGGTGCACCAGACCTGAGAACGGAAAGGGTATCCCTTAAGTTCCGCAGCAGAAGGGAAGCCTAATTTTACCTCCTGTCACAGTGTCATTTGTGGGACTTCTCTTTACAAAAGTCCCTTTTGGAATATGAAAACCCAGTATCCTGAACAAGTGTGAGCCAATTCATCAAAGGCTACTGTCTACTACAGGTGCAGAATGGCAACATTAAGGTTCTTTTATACCACAAAAGGACCTCTGTCCAGAAACAAGTTCAGATAAAGCACATGGCACTGTTGGCCCTCCTTTCACTGCATAAGCAACAGAATCGTTGGGGAACTCTAGGAAAACAGATACAGGACTCTATCTGCTGCAATACTGTGCAATTATTATTGACTTAAGAAGTCTCGCGACATAACCCAAGAACGCAATTTTATTTTCAACTGTCATGCTTTGGCTGTAGCTTTGAAAGGAGACGCACAGATATTTTTTTAAAAACAAAAGTCTGTCGTTTTTTCTCTTCTCTTTGCAGACTGACATAGGGAGCCCAGATGTCACAGCTGTGGTGTTCAAAAAGTGACGAAGGCGCTTCATGTCAAAGGCTAGATGTCTTTGCAACAGTTACGACTGAACTGTGAATTTGGGGATCGCCCCATTTTGAACTCCTCCGTTAGGAAATGGTGTGGGGGCAGTGAAGGAATATCTGCGTGGCAGACCCGGATAGGAATTTGCTGCTCCACTGTTCTCCTGGCTGTTCTCCTGGAAATTGGGAACCCAGTTATCAGGGTAATTGCACAAGGCAGAAACATCTGCTGATGTGCTGAGTTCATCGCGAGAAGCTACCTTGGCACAGGGATTTTCACATTAAAACAATAAAAGGGATGACATGTAGGCACAGTGAAGAATTCACTGATCTCCTGTTCTCCTGGCTGGAGATTGGGAACTGAAATGTTTATACGTACTGAGAGCCTGAGATGGAATCTGTTTACTGCTTAATGACGCAGTCGATTTGGCCTTGGCAGAGGGGGAGAGACAGATAACAGAGAGCTTGCACACACACACACACATTCCTTAGTTCATGTCTCATGACAGGATGCTGTAATGTATGAAAGGGAGGGGGAAAGGAGGATGGATTTATTCATTCATTCAAGATTCATTCATTCAGTCAGTTCCTGCAGACTTGTGTCGTGTCTTCTTTGAACCCCGGCAACTACAAAATGGTGTACAGCTTTGAAATGAACAGGGCAAGAAGCCTGATTTTATGTCAAAAAAGGAGAAGCTTCAAATTCAAGCAGGAGCGCCTGACCACCTTGGAATGTGTGAGCAAGCAGGCTGGGGGTAGGGCGGGATTATGGGGTAAAGGGGGAGTGTCAAGTTGTGTTCCTTCTCTTAGCGCTTCCAGGCTGCGTTCAGACTGGCAGTTTGCAGCGCTAGGGAGTTGCGTCAAAGAAGACCCGGAACAGACCCGGAACGACTTGGTCACGGTATTCCTGTTCAGATTGCAGCAAATGAAGCGGGAGGATACCATGAAGGAAGCGCAAGGGAGTGTTTGCACTGTTGGCCCGCCCCTGGTGGGCTGTTAGCGGCTGTCTCTGTGCTCCGCTGCATTGCGCCTATGCGCATGGGTGCCTGCCACAGAAACAGCCAGAACCTATTATCAACGACTGCGGGTTGTTCCCGCCTTACAGCGCTTGCATTCACACGTCAGGGAACCAGAATCAACCCGCTCTCCACACAGTTTGCTACCACTTCCACCAGGTATTTTTAAAACTTGGGAGGGAAGCGGTACAAGACAGCTTGAGTATGGCTGGGGGACGCCTGAAAGATGTGCCTGTGTGAACCCGCCCCTTTAATCCGCTAGTGAAACGCTCCTGAAACGTTTGGCTGTTGGGCCAAACTGCCAGTCTGAACGCGACCCCAGTGTAGGCAAATTGCTTATTTATACATAAGACACCTTAATAGCTAGATGATAGTACAATGCTTCCTCAAAAGCAGTGACAAACAATGATTGTTCCAATAGAGAGAATGGTGTAGTACTGGTTGGGCTAGAATCTGGGAGGCTCAAGTTCGAATTCCTGTTTTACTATCACTCTCGCCAGGGGTCTTTTTGTAGAAAAAGCCCAGCAGGAACTCATCAGCATAATAGGACACACCCAACAGCAGAAACTCATTAGCATATTAGGCCACGCCCCTGCCAGCACAGCTTATTAGCACATTAGGCCGCACCCCCATGTTACCAGAAGTGTGGTCATCCAGCCACACCCACCTTTTGCTTTTTATTCTGTTTACCTTGTTTGTTGTCAAAACCCAGGGCCTTTTTTTGTAGCATGTTTGCATGTTAGGCCACACACCCCTAATGTAGCCAATCCTAATGAGTTCCTGCTGGGTGTGGCCAACTAGGGAGGCAGCAGGACCTCTGTTCCTGTGCGTTCCTGCCCCAAAGTAGCCCTGACTCTCCCTCAGATGATGTTACCTCACAGGGTGTTTGTTGTCAGGAGAAAAATGGAGGGGGGGGCATGTAGTAAGCTGCTTTGGGACCCCGCTGGGAGAAAAGCAGAGTATAAATATCTAAATATCAGTGTCACGTGAGTTTTCCACAAAGGGTTTTGCCCCCTCACCACAGACTCTTTGCGCTTTAGAGGGCAAGCTATAGTCTGAAGTTGCTCCAGGCAACTTTCACACAGGAGGAGGAGGAGATTGGAGGAGGAGATTGGAGTTATACCCAGCCCTTTACTACCCCCGAAGGAGCCTCAGAGCCGTTTACAATCCCCTTCCCCCCCCTCCCCACAACAGACACCCTATGAGGCAGGTGAGGCTGAGAGAGCTCTGAGAGAACTGCTCTTGGGAGACCAGCTCTGAGAGACCTTGTAACTGACACAAGGTCACACCAGCAGCTGCATGTGGAGGAGTGGGGAATCAAACCTGGTTCTCCCAGATTAGAGTCCGTGCTCTTAACCATTACACCAAACTGGCTCTCCTCCACGGTTTGAACAACAGCAAGTAGGACTGAGGCACACAGGGATGGCACACATGTGCCCCATTCCAGTACTGCGCGCTGCTCACACCATCCCTCGCCAACTGGATAACCATCTTGCCAGCCCCCCCACCGCCCTGCCGCACAGCCCCCCCCCTCCACCAACAGCTGCGCCTCAGCACAAGAGAGATGGCACACAGGACCTGGAAGGAGTCTGCCACTAGGACAGCACGGCTTTGCTCTTGGAGACTCGACTCTTTGGCTGGCGTCCCCTGCCTCTCGCTTCCATCTGCAAAATCTGCACCTGGCATACCGAAAGGAAAATATTTCCGAGGATGACAAAGTAATGCTTTAACGGCTGCAGATGCTGAACAACGTTATTTGACCCAGAGGCAGCACTAGGAGTCCTTGCAAAGAAAACACAAGGAGTTCTGCCGATAAGGAGACTTCAGAACTGCCCCACCTTGGCTGAACAACTGACTTGCCCCCATGTGTTTGGAGCCCGGAAGGGGAAACCTGAAGCTGCAAGATTGGAGCCGGGCCTGATGGCCTGAAGCCATGACCTTCCTCCAGCCAACGTGTGCTAAAGACATTGTGCCAAACGCAACCCTCTTGGTCCAGGGATTTACTGAGGACCTTACATGCAAATCCTGAATTCTGAACTCATTAACAGGGCATCCATTACATAAGGCTGGCCCATTTTTATTTCGTATTTTGGTGGAAGTCCAAGTACTTTGTTGCTTTGCTTAGCACAAGTATAGGAGGCAACGTCTGGTTACACGAGAAGGTTTTGTTCCACAAGTTCTAGAAAAGCAACTGGAGAGGGGCTTCAGGTATTTATGTGTTTGAGCTTACTTAGGAGCCTTTGATTCATATTTTGGTGGAAGTCCAAGTACTTTGTTGCTTTGCTTAGCACAAGTATAGGAGACAACGTCTGGTTACGCGAGAAGGTTTTGTTCCACAAGTTCTAGAAAAGCAACAGGAGAGGGGCTTCAGGTCTTATAAACGAGAAGTGCCAGAAGAAGGATCAGCCGCTCACACACCTCTGTCAATGCCTATCTGGGACAGACTTGTGTATTTTCCCTGTAGTGAGCTGTGTGAATTCCAGATGCCTGGGCAGCCGATGCAAATTCCAAATCTGCATGCTCTTACAATAAGCAAAACCACTGTTTTTTCAAAGCTTCACGACTGAACCAATCAGCAAAGGACAGGTGAGCACGTGCTCTCTTCCATTCATACTTCCTCCAGCACTCGCTGACTCTTAACAACCCAAGTAATCAAAGAAACAGTTCTGACAGCCTACCAGCAGATGACTTCAGATCACTTCAAAAAGGATGTGGACAGAATGAAGCGGGTGCAGAGGAGAGCGATGAGGGTGGTCGGGGCTCGGGGGGGGGGGCTGGAGACCAAGCCCTATGAGGAAAAGGGACTTGGGAATGTTCAGTCTGGAGAAGAGGTTGTTGAGGGGGGACATGATTGCTCTCTTGAAGTATTTCAAGGGCTGTCACTTAGAGGAGGGCAGGGAGCTGTTCCTGTGGGCAGCAGAGGAGAGGACTCGCAATAATGGGTTTAAGTTAAGGGCGGGAAGGTACCGGCTGGATCTTAGGAAAACCTTTTTTTACAGTCAGAGTTGTGCCACAGTGGAATCAGCTCCGCCTAGGGAGGTGGTGAGCTCCCCCTCACAGGCAGTCTTCAAGCAGTGGCTGGACAAACACTTGCCAGGGATGCTCTAGGCTGATTATTATGGCCTGTATGGCCCCTTCCAACTCTGTGATTCTATGATTCTATGTCCTGAGCAAAAATTACCCCCTGCTTTGCACAAGCAATCTGCTTGAGCAAGCACCATGCAGCTGGGCAAGACCAGAGCTCCACTTCTAGAGAAATACGAACAGAAAGTGGCACAAATCGACTGTTCTGACATTGCACTGGCCACATGAGGAGGCTGCTCGCATGGCTGCTTTTTAAATCCTTTTGTCTGCTATCAACGTTATTGTTGGAACTGACTCTAAACCAAGGATGATTTTACTTTAGGGTTCAAGGGGTTTTGTGGGGGTGGGGCCATGTTCAATTAAACCACTCGAATGATGTGGTTCCCTTTGACCTACTGTTCATTCAGCTGCTTCTCAGTAAAAAGAAGGACTCAACCTATCATTAGATACCATGCAAAGATCAGGCCGAGCGCCGAAGAATAGATTCTTTTGAACTATGGTGCTGGAGAAGACTCTTGAGAGTCCCTTGGACTGCAAGAAGATCAAATCAGTCAATCCTAAAAGAAATCAACCCTGACTGTTCCCTGGAAGGCCAGATAATGAAACTGAAGCTCAAATACTTTGGGCACCAAATGAGAAGAGAGCACTCACTGGAGAAGACCCTGATGCTGGGAAAGATTGAAGGTCAAAGAAGACGGGGACGGCAAAGGATGAGATGGTTAGACAGTGTCATAGATGCAACGAACATGAAGTTGAGCAAACTTCAGAGGATGGCGGAAGACCGGAAGGCCTGGCGTGATCTGGTCCATGGGGTCGCGAAGAGTCGGACTCGACTGTGCGACTGAACAACAAAAAAGATCACACTACTTCATCAGAGTTTTAATACAAAAGCTTCTATGGGGATTCTACCATATACTATGATTTTTTAAGGAAGCTTTTTCATTGTCTTTAGAACCACACTCGACTGCAAATGACCTATCAACATGCATGGTGTGGGTACACAATCAAGCTTGAGTTTTTAAGCCATGAAAAATAGTAGAAACCCTAGGGCAGAAAGAAATACCATCTTGCCCAATCCTGATCCAATTCTTAAAAACATTATATTCAGCCAAAGAAAACTTTCAATCTGAGCATTCTGGTTTATTTAAAGAGGTCTACTCTGGTGCCGCAAGACAGGGTGAGCTCCTGTCTCTAGTTCCAGCTCCTGCCAACCTAGCAGTTCGAAAGCAAGAAATTGCAAGTAGATAAATAGGTACCACTTCAGTGGGAAGGTAACAGCGTTCCGTGCGCCTTGGTGTTTAGTCATGCCGGCCACATGACCACGGAAACGTCTTCGGACAGCGCTGGCTCTTCGGCTTTGTAACGGAGATGAGCACCGCAACCCTAGAGTCGGATTCGACTGGCTTTCGAGCAAGGGAACCTTTACCTTTACCTTTACTCTGGTGTTAAACGCATTATATTTCGGGGTAGGTACAAAACTCAATCCTAAATTCAAAACTATATTCTCCTCATGAGTCAATATTCTATTGGATAAATTTTCCACTAAGGTTTCTTCCTGCCTGTTTTGTTGTATGCATAATATTCTCTGGGTTTCATTTTTGTACTTCTTTCTAAAAAAGGTCTACGTGAGGGACCCTCATCCCCTGAGGTGGTTATAGAATCTTCTGCTTCCGTTGTTTCCATATCTGAGGTTGACTGTCTCAAGTCTGCCCATGAAACTCTTTTGTTAGTAATAATCCCACCCAGGGTACACCACTTATATACACGGTTGTGAGAGTGATCTCTCTTGTCTCTAATTTTTTGATTTTGGTGTCTCTGGTTTTCTCTTCATACGCTTTTAAGTCTACTTATAGATGTTTAAACTTTTCTTCATAAGTCTCAAAGGAAATGTTACTTTGAAGCTTTTCTTCTGCTTCTTTTATCTCATTCTGCATTTGTAAACTTCTCTAGTAGTTTCATCAATAATCAAAAGCATAAGCCAGAAGCTCTTTCCAAGCAATCCTGTATTGTACACTTGGAGAGTGTCTCTTGGTATGTGCGATGATCACCACTTTGTGTGAGACAGGCAATGCATGTATTTTGCAGCTACTCTGCACACTACCCAAAATACAGATTTTTATGGTTGCACATAGTGCAGTTGAAAAATACGGGTGTTGCCAGTTTCACACAAAATGGTGATTACCTGTACCATGAAGCGCGTAGCACACTCTGCCAGTATGCGGGAGGAGTGTCAGAAACTTAAACCTGAAAAGGGTTTGGATCTTCCATGCACCAACACACACGAACCCTCCAACAGATTAACCCTTATAATCTATATCATAGTGTTTAACAGAAGGAAAACTGATGCACAGAAATGTGCTCTGATTTGCCAACAGTAATGCCATCATGTGCTTCCTATTTCTGCACTCCTTGCGTTAAATTTTACATCCTTTAAGGCAACTGCTTATCCCCCCCCCCCAATCTACTTAATATAAACCGAAACAACAGTTCAGCCATGGAAGGTTTAGAAGCTCTACACCAACACAGAAATTAATGCAAGGCTCTCACCCCAGCCGAGAATTATTACAGTGTAATTACCAGTCACAACAAATGTGCTGAACACCACAGAATTTTGCAATGCACAGCTGCCAAACTCCAGTTAGTTTCTTCTAATGTAAGAAGTTATGAGACAGCAAACCAATGCACATCTTTATTAGGCTGATTTTGTGTGTGCGTGCGCGCACATGTGTGTTACAGGATATGAGTCATACGACATAAAGGCAAACTGAGAAAAACCACACGGGAGGGAAAAAATGCTTAAAATGAGACGCATGCGCATAGGAAGTCCCACAGCATGGGGCTGACCTGCTGCCGTAGCGTTCTGCCGCTGGCATGACCTTAATACCAGCCTGTTCAAGCCGTCTTAACTTCCTGAGCTCTTGGGGATCTTTCTCAGCATTTCTGGGCCCTGCAGTTCTGTTTGCAGAATGGGCAGGAGACGAAGGTGAAGAGTCTCTGGCGCTTAAGCTTGCGTCTGCCTGAACGGGAGCATTTTCCTGGCCCAAGTGCTCCTCTTCGGATTTTGCCGGCGCTTCACTTTGCTCTTCCTCGATCGTTTCAGGGTGGCTCTTGCTATCAAGTTACACAGGGCAGATTACTATACAGTCCCCCTTCTCCTTCCTCACCTATTGCTACTTGCCGCAAAGCAAACTGAGACAAATTTCTCCAGCAGCAAATCAGAAAGAGGGACAACACCCCTCCGGTCCAGATCCGAGAACAGCACAACGTTAGAAAGGAAAAGATGCCACTGCTTCAACACACAGGTATGCACCGAAGAGATGCAGCCATGATTCTTTCACAGATAAACATATCACACAGGGTTGGGGGTTTTTTTTAAAAAAAGAGAATGTGATGACATGACAAAGAGAACTGAGCACATGACTCAGTCCTGGTTTAGACACTCTGAAGCAATCCGCCTAGAAGACGCAGCCGCACAGAGGGAGCAACGCCTGACCCAGCATGACCCGGTCGACCGACGCCAATTCTCAGCAGTGTCTCGAATCAGCACAGCGGGCAAGAAGAGGGGCTGCTGCGCCCATGCAAATCACTGCCAGGACGCAGGCACATTCCCAGGTCATCTGTTGCTTCTCCCGCTGCTGTTGCTCCTCTCCTTGTTATCATTATTTATACAGCATCATCGAGCTACATGGCAGTTCAGACACCGGTCCCGCCATCATTTTGAGCTCAAGCGAAGTAGGACACCAAAGCGATGAAGGGAAAGGAGCTAAGGGGAACCGGTGGGGGGGGGGACGGGACGGGACGGGATGAAAACACCAGAGAAGGCAGCCGTGTCCGCCCGAAGCGGCAAAATGAAACAGGAGCCTTGAGGCACCTTGAAGACTAACAAAATTTATTCCAGCGTATGTTTTTTCCCCCAGAGTCAGAGCTCACTTTATCGGATCCACTGAGGTGTACTTCCAGTACGCCGACTGTACTTACAAAAGACAGGACAGGAGTGGTGGTGGGGGAGATGTTACAGAGATAAGCCAGTTTAAAAGAAGATCCAATAAAAATGGCCATCGGCTCATTCACAATAAGATAGGATTCCAGGGGCAACCCAAAGACCAACAAAATCCATTCCCGCACACGCTCTTTGTATATTAGAAGAACTCACCTCATCAGATGCATCTGATGAAGTGAGCGCTGATCCATAAAAGCTCATGTTGATCAACTGCAGTGACAAAGAGCAAGAGTCCAGTCGCACCTTGAAAACCAACAAAATATGAGGCAGGGTATGAGCTTTCGTGAGTCACTGCTCACTTCAGATCTGAAGAAGTGAGCAGTGAGCCCTATTTTGTTAGTCTTTAAGGTGCGACTGGACTCTTGCTCTTTTTCTACAAAAAAAGCCCAGCAGGAACTCAGTAGCATAATAGGCCACACCCAACAGCAGGAACTCATTAGCATATCAGGCCACACCCTGACAGCACAGCTCATTCACATATTAGGCCACACCCCCATGTTACCAGTGGTCATCCAGCCACACCTACCTTTTCCTTCTTATTCTCTTTATCTTGTTTGTTGTCAAAACCCAGGGCTTTTTGCATGTGAGGCCACACATCCCTAACTGTAGCCAATCCGAATGAGTTTCTGCTGCTGGGTGTGGCCTATTATGCTAATGAGTTCCTGCTGGGCATGGCCAACTCGGGAGCCAGCCGGAACTCCGTTCCTGTGCGTTCCTGCCCAAAAATAGCCCTGGTACTGCTACAGACAGACTAACAATGCTACCCATCTTGCAGTAGCAAAGGTTGAGGTTTCACCAAATGGTGGATTTGGGGGTGGAGGGAACTGAATGTAAAGAAGGTAAGGTAGTAGTATCGACAAGGACCATCTGGCAGAGGCTATAAAGCAGTGGCACTTACTCTGCAGCTCACAGAGAGCCTCACTCTCTATTGACATCATCCAAAAAAGCTACATCTACTTCCATCCCGGGCATGAAACCTGCACCTTGGAGACACTTGCAAATTACCAGTTTCTCTGGCAGTAGCTGTTCCAAGGTGGGGAACCCCCTGTCAACTAAGCCCCACTGGGCAAGGGCCTTGTCTACTTTCTCAAAACATGAGGCAGGTTCCACGTTTGCGGAACAGTGCTCAGAAGAGACACAGGTCATGCGCTGAAGAGCCACTGACTATCCTTGTTATAAAGCATCTGAGCCAGAGCTCTGGATTCAAGCAGTGTGCATCACCATAACATAAAGTTAACTAATGTCTATCTAAATGAGCGGTTCCAGGCACCAGAGAACATATGACAAGGCTCATTCCCAGCGCAGAGTTACACCCGTGGTGGGCTGAGAGACTGGAGCATAAAAACGAACAACATACAACTCATTACTAATGTCTCCACGCACCGAGAATGGCACAGTCACCCATGCAACATTCTTCCTGAGGCCAAAGTTGTCTCATTATTTTCCAATTAGCCAAGCAAGGGGAGAAATAGCATCTACCGGCTCGCTCTAGATGATAGATGCACTTGGTTTGGATTAGACAGTAGTCCCATGTAACACGATCTGGTCAGGGAGACCCGGGCCAAAGCCTTACCTGAAAGGTCTCTCTCCTCCTAGAGGAGAAGTAGCTGTGCTCCAGCTCTTCCTATACTCCTCGCGTTCAGCTTTCTTTTTCCTAAGAGGAGCCGGTATATAGGCAGTCTGGTTACTCTTGTTGGGGAGGTATTGGTTAAAAGGCACAACTGATTTGGGTTCACCATAGGAAGTCCGCCTGGCAGACATATCGTCTTTTTTCATGTCTGGAATCTTCCGATGTGGCAAGTCAGATTCAGAGTCACTTCCTCTCCCTGTTTTGTTTTTTCAAAAAAAGAAAAGAAGAACGGGAAAGTTTAAATATTTAATCAAAGTGTGCCGGAATAAGAACCTCAGCTATTGTCAGGTCCCCCCAGCAACAACGAAGTACACGCTTGTAGAAAGGTTTTACTTTTATTGAAGCTAAAGGTGCATTGACAGGAACACTGTTAGGAATGACTTGGAACCAAAGAGCATGTCAGGATATAGTACATTCAAATCAGCAGGACCCAAATCCCTGTTACAATCACCTTTTTTTTCCCTTTTCAAAAATATTAGTGGTCCATGTCAGAATTGACAGGAACAGAGTTTCTACCAGCCAGCCCATTCCTTTTGCTGCTGCTGCTGCTGTTACTGCTACTACTACTAGTACTACTACTACTACTACTGGGATGGGAGGATTAGTTAGGGCCTAAGACACATTGGTTGTGAAGGCGAACATACGGGCAGCCTCTAAGAGGAGGAAAGGGTGACAGAGAACTGGCCACCCCCACCCCCGCTTCTTCCCTCTCAAGGCAGATGTCCTACAAGGACAGGGCTATTTTGGGGCAGGAATGCACAGGAACGGAGTTCTGGCTGGCTCCCAAATTGGCCACGCCCAGCAGGAACTCATTAGCATAATGAGTTAGGATTAGGATTGGCTACATTAGGGGTGTGTGGCCTAACATGCAAAGGAGTTCCTGCTACAAAAAAAGGCCCTGGGTTTTGACAACAAACAAGCTAAACAGAATAACAAGCAAAAGGTGGGTGTGGCTGGATGAGCACACTTCTGGTAACATGGGGCTACGGCCTAATGTGCTAATGAGCTGTGATGTCGGGGATGTGGCCCAATATGCTAATGAGTTCCTGCTGTTGGGTGTGGCCTATTATGCTAATGAGTTCCTGCTGGGGTTTTTCTACAAAAAGAGCCCTGTAAGGATATCACAACAGGGTCTGAAATTTTATCATGGAAGAGAGATTTCCCCAAAAACATAAATTCAAAAAAGAAGATATGCATCTAGAAGACCGCAGATGAATGTCACAGCAATTACTTGAGGTGTGTGTGTTTTGTTTGGGGGGGGGGGCTGGGGGGCTAAATGATCACTGTATACCATTTTACCCTGGTTTTAAATTCACTCAGCATTTCCACTGCTCTGTTATGCATTGCTTCCTGTTGACAGGAGAGGTGTAGTCCAAGAAGCAGAAATAACTTGACTGTGACTACAAAAAGAAAAATCTGCACTTTGAGGTTTAAAAACAAGAACTCTATGCTTTTTTTTTTTACTGCAAGTGAATGCCAAATGCTAAGGTGGAGGCTCTTGAGTGCCCATGGAGCTGTGCAAAAACTTTCCTTACTCCCTCCTGCTGCTACAATCTGTTGTTTCCCCACAAACTCCTGCCCAAGTGTAGGGGGGGGTCAGTGGACCCCCAGGAAAAGCATTGCCCACCAATCAGCCACCTTCTTCCACAGGAAACGCAGTCTGTCACCGGAAAGCCTAGTTAGAATTAATTCATTCTGCAGTGCACTGGATAGTGTGCTAGAATTGGACTGGGGGGGAAATCCAGCGTTAAATCCCCACACTACTACTTGCATCACTAAGTCTCAGCCCAATGTTCCTCTCAGGGTGGCAAGGAGGATAAAAATGTCACCTGGAGCTTCTTGAGGAAAAGCAGCGTAAACACAGGATCATACCTCAGGCAGACCACAATTCAACACGGTTCAGTTGTGGTGTGTTTGATGTACCACTGAAATTAGTGGCGTAATCCCATGTGGGACCGTGATGATTAAATCTAAGCTACCGAAGCAGAATTTGAGATCTGTGAAAGAGAAGTCTACTTTCAAAATCATCCAGAGTGAGATCTGGAAGAGGAAACTAGAGGAAACTATAAAGTTATACCCTTTCTGAGCAATCCAAAGCAGAGTTAAAGGTAAAGGTAAAGGTGCCCTTGCTCAAAAGCCAGTCAAGTCCGACTTTAGGGTTGCGGTGCTCATCTCCGTTTCAGAGCCGAAGAGCCAGCGCTGTCTGAAGATGTTTCCATGGTCATGTGGCTGGCATGACTAAACACCAAGTCGCACGGAACGCTGTTACCTTCCCACCGAAGTGGTACCTATTTATCTACTTGCAATTTCTTGCTTTCAAACTGCTAGGTTGGCAGGAGAAAGCAGAGTTACATCTTTCTAAATACATTGAAATCAATGGACTTAGAAGGGCATAACTCTTCTTTGGACTGCACTCTGACAAACGAGACTCTTTTCACAATGATTTGGGCTTCGCCCATTGAGAACGGCTTCATTTTACAAGAGTGTTATTTTTTCCTATACTGTGGATTCAAAACAGACGGGTTTCTCAGTTACCAGGATCTAGTTTGCCTTTTTAGCATTCTGCATCCCAAGGAATATTTTTAATCACCCTCCTTCGTTAATTTAACTGATGTCTGCCCAACATCACCTAACACTCCAGAGCAAATAAACACTCATAATCTAGTCAGCTATGATGTCAGCTTTCTCACACACACACACACACACCCCCAGCAAGTGAGGGAAGGTCTCAAATGCAGAGCGGGCAAGCTCTATCAAGAACTCACAAGCCATGTTGGAAGTTCCAGATGCCATGCCCCCTGCCTCAGACCTCCAGACTGACTGGCAAGAGAGACTAGATAGCTAGACAGGCACACTGGTCTTTCTTCCTGTATCTACTCTTCTGCCACTGTCCTCTTTGAGATGCAGATTGTGTTCTCAGGGACCAATTTCCCCTTCCTTCATCTCTCTCACTTTGAATCAGGGCTATTTTTGGGCAGGAACACACAGGAACAGAGTTCTGGCTGGCTTCAGAGTTGGGCATGCCCACTAAAGCCAAAACCTCTGTGTGTGTGGCTACAGAGGGAAGGCCTGGAGAGCGACCCCACCCCCAGCGACTCCGAGGTGGGCGGGCCAGGGGCGCCCGGGCAAGCCAAGGGAAGGCAGAGCCTAATATTCGAATGAGCTGCACTGTCAGGAGTGTGGCCTAATACGCTAATAAGCTTCTGCTGTTGGGCGTGGCCTATTATGCGAATGAGTTCCTGCTGGGCTTCTTCTACAAAAAAGCCCTGCTTTGAATGAAGACTTGCTCTCTACCTGCATGCACTAAGAGAGAGAGACATGCTGTCCTCTCTTGGCACCATGAGGCAGAAGGGCCTCTCGCTAGGCTTACCAAACGCCGGCGGGGGAAAACTATTTCCTGGCAGGATGCGTGCCGCGGGGGACGGCTGTGCGCGCTGCCCCCGCCGTCGCCAGGATGTGACGCTCCGCGTTACTCTGGCAACGGGGCTGTTTGGGTCCCGTTGCCAGGGTAACGCAGAGCGTCACATCCTGGCGACGGCGGGTGCAGCGCGCACAGCCGTCCCCCGCGGCACGCATCCTGCCAGGAAATAGATTTCCCCCGCCGGCGTTTGGTAAGCCTACCTCTCGCCGTCTGCTTCCATCCTTTAGCTAGTAAGTTAGTACTCTATCATATCTCTGCTGTTTCCTATCCCAAGTGTACTTCTCAAATAAAGAGAGGAGTATTTCTCTTCTAAACTTGCAATGTGGCTCTGTGTAGCTTTGTAAGCTGAGTAACCTGGTAAAGTGATGCTGCTGTGTTTGTAGCTTCATTAAAGCCCTCTGCTAACATGACCACGGAAACGTCTTCGGACAGCGCTGGCTCTTCGGCTTTGAAACGGAGATGAGCACCGCAACCCTAGAGTCGGATTCGACTGGCTTTCGAGCAACGGAACCTTTAACTAATGGTGACTGGACTAACCATACCAGTTGACCTCAATAAACCATACATTAGCATTCAAGACAAGATCCCCCCCCCTATTTTGTGGGATTGAAGACAGCCTCTCAATTGGGAAATGAGGAGCTGTTTTTAGCCCACCCCTGACCATAAGCTCAGCTTACCATCACTACTTCCTCTCAGCACCACATCTGGAGACGGTGTCTGCTGGGAGCGAGAGCCAAAGGAATCCAGACTGTCAAAAGAATCATCTCTACCGTGGCGAGGGGGGGAGAGAGAATCGCTCCGTTCTGTGTCCCAACAGTCTACATAGCCGCTGTCGCGGATGCTGCGCTTGGGGCTCTCGACATCCTCAGTCTCCTGGCGTGAAAAAGGAAAAGGCATTTAAAAAGGCATCTTCCTGCATTGAAATGTGCACATCTCTAAAGACGGAGACCAGACAGCGCCTTTTAAAAGAGTTCATTCCACTTGAAAACATCTTTCGTCAGCTGTCCTATTGCTGTCTCCAGCCAAATAGGTTTTGTAGGTTTTTGGAAGCACTACAAAGACCTGTACAACCTGGTGCTGGCAGCAGACAATCGCTGTTGAGGCACAGAAGGCTGCTGAGGCACATCACGCCAACCCCTCTCACGATACGGAGTTGCGTCGATTTCCTCGCAGTCGATCACATCAGAAGGCTGTCTGAAAGAGCAACTGGTGTTTGCAACACGCACACCCAGCCCACTTACCCCCCTACTAAAGAGATTTTTGCATTACTTCAAAAACCCGTTTAACCAGAAGTGAAAGCTGGACAAAAGAAGTGTACGTACACACTAAAGGAAGGGATGCCTCTCTTAAACCACTTGCAGCTCTTTCAAAAAGACACCTTTGTCTTGTTTAGCAGAGATAATAGTGGGACAAATGCACTACATAACAGGCAAACATACTCTCTCATCTCACTTTCAGCACTCAAAAAACTATCGCCCGCTTCACACTGTAGTCCCCACTTCTGCCAATCAAAAGAACACACACTTCCAAATTGCTGTAAAATAAAAAAAGGATTCACTTTTTAACAAAAGTTAAAAAAACAAAAATTACACGTGCGCACGCACACGTATACATACATACCCTCGGACCAGTGTCACACAGATAGCTGTAACGGAGAGTAAGCCAAATTTATATACTCTGCAGAAAAGCAGCTGTCTTAATCTACTGCAGCAAACATAACGGAGTTCTTAGAAGACCCACTTAAAATTATGGCGCGAGCTTTTGCAGGTTAGAGCCCACTTCAATCAGATGCCGGTTTACGGGTGAGCCCCCGAGGTTTCTTTTAAAAATTTGACCTGAAATGCTGGCTGGTCCTTCATTGTCCGTATCCTACAGGCAAAAGCATCTCGGGGCTAGGCTGACAGGCAAGGCTGGACTAACCCCACCATCTGTGGAACGGATCTCTTTGGCTTAGCTATTGCATCCGGCTGGAACCCCAGCGGAGATCATTCGCTCTGGCCGGCTTAGGTCTTAGCCAAACAACGCAGCCGTGTGCTCTCCAGGTCTCCTTCCACCTTGAGGAGAAATTCCTGTTACGAAAGAGGGGGGATGTCTTTCTTCCCCAAGCAATCCACAATGAAGGGGGGGGGATAAAATATGCAAAACGCTTTTCCTGATGCCTCCGAAGAATGCAGCCTGGCTCTTTTTGCTTGTTGCCAGCTCTTGGCTCCAGGGGATAGGAGAGCACTTGTAGCTGACCCACATGTTCAGAGCAGGGAGAACAATGGCCCCCTTTGACAGACTCGGCGATTATAAATTCTTTCCAGCCCGAGCTGCACATACTAAAACACTGAGAGCTCCAGCAGAGGAAAAAGGTCAGCAGAAGCCACCCTCGGCCTGGTGATATTCGAACGTCACCCCTTGTTTTTCCAGACGGTGTCCTTCTCATCACTTCACAACAGTGCCGGGGCCAAGACAAACGGGAAGAAGTGCCTTCGCACAAAGGCAAACTTTTTACCAAGTTGGGATGTTGTTTTCTGGGGGGGAGGTGGGCTTCAAACTGGAGCCACAAGGAAAGGTGGGGTACAAATACTCAAATAAATAAACAGAAGAAAGTTTGAGTCCAGTGGCACCTTTGAGACCAACAAAGTTTTATTTAAGGCGTGAGCTTTCGTGTGCAAGCACACTGCTTCAGATACAGAAGCACGAAATTTCACACCTTGAATAAACCTTTTTTGGTCGTAATAACGAAACACGAAATTTCACACCTTGAATAAACCTTTTTTGGTCGTAATAACGAAACACGAAATTTCACACCTTGAATAAACCTTTTTTTTTGAACCCCAGCTTTGTTCTGCTGCTTCAGACCAACATGGCCCCCCACCTAAATAAATAAATAAATGAACTCTGCTCTGTGGAGTGGTTGGACAGGAGTGGGACCCACCCCCTCGTTATCACACCGAAATGTCGTAATCTGAAAAGCCAGAGACGAGAAACATTTTCCAGGAGATGGTTTTAAAACAAGATGGCCGACACGACAGGACAGCACAGCACACACCTTTCGTGTGGTGTCCTACTCATAAGACAGGTCATGCTTTTCGAGGGAACTCGGGAGCCCTAGACTTTAAGCTGCCCCTCGAAACCTACTTTGTAATTTATCAGTTATTAGGGGTGGGTTGTTTGTTTGTTTAAAAAAAGGCTTTTACATGTATATCTAAAAAGCACAAAATTTAAAAACTCAAGTATCGGTAAGCATATCCATGACACCAATGTACTTGTGTATGCACCCTCTACGGTAAATCTTAGTTTCCCATTGTATTGTGTGTGAATCGGCTTTGAGGCTATTAGGAAACCTAGGAGGGAAACTCAGGAGTCTTGTGACACCTTAAAGACTAATGAAAATGTTATTTCCACATACCCTTTGGCGGGCCAGATGCTTCTCTTGATAATAGGAGTGGCTCCTCATTGTACAGTCATTTTATGTTAGGTGGCTTTAAAAAAGACCAGAGATTTCTCACTCATTACAAGGCAAAATCTTGGGCTCCTCCATTCAGTCCCATAGCCGCAAACTTTTTTTTTTGGGGGGGGGGGGGGACAAATGAGTACAGTGGTGGTCAGCTGTGTTCCCTCTAAGCTGCAGAGTCTTGTGAGCCAAAATTCAACTTTGTGAGCTACTGGCATTAAAGTTGTGAGCAAGCGACTTGGCTACTGCACGAATCAGTTTGCTCTGGAGCCATCCTTCCTGGGCTAAGACAAAAATGTGTGAGCCAGAGGCTTAAAAACTGTGAGCTAGCTCACACCAACTCAGCTTAGAGGGAACACTGGGTCAGCCCATCATTATTTATTTACTTTATTATTAATTTATTTATACTTATTTATTTACCAGTTTTCTCCTTGAGGCTCAAGGAAGCATGCAAGCTTCAGGACACAACCGCTCAGGAAGTAGTAGAAAAGAGCCAGAGTCCAGTTCAAGGTTCCCTCTAAGCTGTGGAGTCTTGTGAGCAAAACTTCTACTTTGTGAGCTACGGGCATTGAAGCTGTGAGTGAGCGATTTGGGTACTGCAGACATTAGTCTGCTCTGGAGCCCTCCTTCCTGAGCCAAGACAAAAATGGGTGAGCCGGAGGCTAAAGAACTGTGAGCTGGCTCACACTAGCTCAGCTTAGAGGGAACACTGGTCCAGTTGTACCTTAGAGACTAACAAAATTTGTGGCAGGGTGTGAGCTTTTGTGAGTCACTGCTCACTTCTTCAGGATACCATCTTGATCTATCTGAGGGAGCGTGCAACTCTCCTCCACCCTGAGGAGCGTTCCTCCCAACCATACTCATCCTTTAGAGGAAGAGCCACTTCAGTTGGAGGAGAGCTCCGAAGGCTGGTAGAACTTTGATAAGTGGAATCATTAGGACTGCCGGCCTTCAGGTGATTAGCTGGAGATCTCCTGCTATCACAACTGATCTCCAGGCAAGAGATCAATTCACCTGGAGGAAATGGCCCCTTTGGAAGGTGGACTCTATAGCATGATACCTCACTGAAGCTCCTCCCCTCCCAAACCCCTGCCCTCCTCTGGCTCTGCCCCCCGCCCCAAATCTCCAGGTATTTCCCAACCCGGAGCTGGCGACCCTAGTTTCAAATAGCAGAATCCAGGCTGGTATTCTCACGCACAGCACTTTGTTTTCCAAGAGGTGTGAAGAGCAACCATCAACATACAGGACCGAGTAAAGGAATGTGATTCAGGGGCCAACACGAGGGTGGAATAACAAACCTTCTCTCTTCCTTGGTGACCCTAGCCACTAAGAATCAAGTCTGCCCCTATCTTCATAGCCCTTTCCTGTTTCAGCCTGTGTAACGTTTGGCTTTTTTGTACACACACACACAGACGATAATTTTGATCGGGTTTTGTGGCTGTCTTCCCTGTGACTGTGACAGTAGTGTTATCAGCAGATTTCCTTCTCCCCCTCAGGAAAAACAACAAAACAGTCAGGAACACTTAGGATTCATGTAATGTTCTAGAACAGTAAGAGTGCCTCTCGGGCTCTGGCTTGTCATAATCCACACAACACCCCTGTAAAATAGGTCAGCTTTATAGGTCAGGTTGCTGTCCGAAGACAGCGTATTCTGCCTCAGTCAGTTCAGAGCAGAGGCAGGCCTCAAAATGGGGATTTCCCGATTCACTACTCAGCCAGTGTTATTATATCACAACTTCTTGGGAAATGAAAAAAATGCCAGTCGAAAGGACAGCAGAAAGTGAGTGGAAAAACAGAAGAATGGAAAGAGGCAAGGGTTTTACCTATGAAGTAGGATTGTTAAAATACTTGGCGTTCTACAGATTTCCTACTTGGGGGAAGGGGGGGGGACATGCCAAACCCTAGCAATTAGCGTCAGTAAGGAGTCTGCTGCTGTAAGTACCACCAGTTGCATCAGGCCAAACTAGAAGACAGCAACAGAAATCAATCATAGATTAAAGGAAGCAGGATTTAATACTTTTGACAGGGAGAAATCTGATCCTTCCTGTCTTCTCTCTCTTCAGTAATGATAACTATGGCATGGATGACTGTTAAACATGCCCTCATTCCAAGGGTAGATTGACCATAGAACAAAATAAACCCTGAATACATCTAAATTGGATAAACCCCTGTAGCGCAGAGCATGAGCCTCTAGAATGTCTATCTTAAGACATGTTACATCCTTCCACTGAAGGCAGTGTTCTTAGAAGGGGGTAACATCAGGTACTGTAGGATGGTACTGTAGGAGCACTGGGGATCCAGCAGGAAAGCTGCAAAAAAAAATCGGTACGCTTTTTCATATTTATTTCCCACAATTATATACTGGCTTCTCTCAAGTGCCCACAAATGACTAGCTTCCCGATGCACGAACAGGCATGACAGTCTTTAAAAAGTGTGGGGGACTCATTTTTGTGGATTGATTTGCAGACAATATTTTAGAAACAATCCCTACGCAGCTTCTTCTTTAATTATCCCAACCCCCTCAAGTGTCTCTTCCTCTGCCCAAAAGACATGACACAGAAACCTAAATCTCTCCTCCACAACACCCTCAGTTCACTCGTTCAGGCCTCATGAATCTCATTTCTATGTTCTTCAAAAATTATTTGTTTTGAACAAAGACTTCGGTGTCTTCACATTCCCCCACATTCCTTTCTGTTCTTCACACTCCCTTCCCTGCTCCCTGTTAAAGCCACAGAAAGAGTGATCCATCAATAAGAAGGGTTGCCAACATCCAGGTGGCGGCTGGAGATCCCCTGGTATTATAACTGATCTCTAGGCGACCAAAATCAGTTAACCTGGAGGAAACAGCCACTTTGGAAGGTGAACTCTATGCCGTGATACCCCACTGAAGTTCCTCCTGTCCACAAACGCCACCCTCCTCAAGTTCCACCCCCAAAATCTCCATGTATTTCCCAACAGTGAGCTGTCAACCCTATCGGAAAGTGAGGAGTTTCATTTCCACCATTTATTTCCTCCGAAATGGAAGACTCTGTCTGGGGTCCAGGTAGCTCCAAACCTTACTTTTTGCTGAATGAGGTCCCAGCAAAAGCCCTGGGTAGAATTTCTAACAGATTTCATTTCTCTGTCGAGACTTTCTTTCCCGTGCCATCTATGCTCCAATTTTAACTCAGCACGCGGGGCTAATTGCTAGCAATTGTCTTCATAACCTCTTGTGCCTTCTTCTCGGATTTCGATGGATCTCTTTCCCCACTCAGGTAGGACGATTATCTGGGTCAGCAAGACGCAGCCCAAGAGAACATTTTTGGAATCTGGGGCAGAAAATCCAAAAGGTGTCCACGTGGTAGTAGAAGCGGACTAAACTACGTAACTGATCATTCTCTGCCCTTTCAACGGTGTTCCCCGAAATGCCATTTGAGGTGCGTCAGTTCACCCTGCTCAAAAGTGGGACCAGGTCTCAGTAGCAGGCCACCCACGGAGAGAAAACTTGGTATAAACACAAGACAAACAGTGGAATACAGTATGCTAGGCATAGCAATTGCTATCTGGTATTTATACAATACAGTCACACACTATATAACATTTCACACGCTATATAACATTTTGAAAAAAGCACCAGAATAGAACCAGAACTCCAGACCTTAAAAAACCAATCCAATGAAAGCCATTCTTGCCTCCCCCAGCAATCTGAAATCTCTCCCAAATTCCCCGAAGCTCCACATCTTGCATACCAATCGAACACATTTAATCCTTTGGCAGGTGGCCAGTTTTTGGAAGGGGGGGGGAAATACAGTATGTTGACTATCACGGGGGAAAAATATTCAATGGCAAAAGCAATGAAAGTCAGATGAACGAGTCAGTGACACGAGACTATTTTTCATTCATAAAAGATTTCAAAAATACAAAACAGATCCTTTTTTTTTTATTAAGGGAAAAAAACCCTTACACATTTGAATGAGTTAAAGAATGAAGGGACGGTAGAATAAAAGCCTCGGTTCTGAAAGCCTCACTTTTGTTAGCCTGCCTCCTGAACAGTGGCTCAGTTCAGCTTTGTTTTGTCTGTCGTGCCAGCAATTTATAAGGGCAGGAGGGTACAAAGAACACGCCAGTCAGGGAGTGGGTGTGGCACAGTGGTGACCAGTGGAGACTCTGCAGCCAGACGTATCTAGTGCAAAGCCAGTCTGGTGTCGTGGTCAGAGTGCTGTGCTAGAATCTTGGCGACCCGAGTTCGAATCCCCACCCTGCCACGAACACTTGCTGGGTGACCTTGGGCCAGTCACACAAATGCAGCCTCACCTGCCTCTCAGGTTTTCACCCCATTTTGTTTTTGGAAGTCTCATTTAATGTTAATAAAAAAGCAAATTTGCATATTTCCCAATAAAAATGTGTGTGATATTTGTCCATGTCTTGCGGTTCTCGAACATCTGACGTGAATTCTATGTGGCTCTTACGTCAAGCAAGTTTGGCCGCCCCTGTTCTATGGGATTGGGGCAGATTCATTTTTAAACACATTACATTAAGTATGGCTGATGATGTCATGCCCAGAGATGTAAGGTGCTTTGAAGTTCACCAAGGGGGTCCCAAATGCTCTAGGAACATCACGCTTTCCCAGGGAGAAGGGCCATAAAATGCACAATGTGTCAGCAGAGTGAAGATCCATTTCCACAAAGAGAAAACCATTTACTCAAACTTCCAGAAAGGGTGAGGTGGATGGTTACTGGTAACACATGAGCTGAGTTTTGAGACAGGTGTGATGTAAGCTCTCTGATGACTGGAGATAGGAGCCTATGGCCTTACAAGGACGTATCTCTGGATTGGGTAAGGAACTTCCCGCCAGATAGGGCGGGAATGTTTAAAAGATCTGAACAACCCATTAACATTGTTCGGTCCCCAGAGATCAAATGCCAGAACCAGCATTTGTTCCACTATGGGGTCCGCGGAAAACAATGTTGAGGGAAACATCAGTAACGTTAAGGTTAGCTTAGAGATATCATTTCCCTTTTGTTTTTGTAGACCTGCTACATAGCCTACTGTTGTGACATTTTCCCTTGTCTTGTGCTCCAGTTTCTTAGCTGCAGTAAATAAAGTCTTTCCTGTTTAAGACGGCAGACTGTACTCGAAGACCTCCTCATGTGCCTAGCACTCAACAACCCCAAGCCCACAGAGAAAGAGGAGTGATAGTAGGAAAACTTTGCCCTTTGCCCATACATAGAGACTGCTTTACTGGTGAACCTTAGACCACTAGTAAGAGCATAAGAGAAGCCATGTTTGATCAGGCAAGTGGCCCATCCGATCCAACACTCTATCACACAGTGACCAAAATCCAACACTCTCAAATCACACAGTGACCAAAACCCAAGTGCCATCAGGAGGTCCACCAGCAGGGCCAGAACTCCAGAAGCCCTCCCACTCTTGCGCCCCATGCACCAAGAATACAGAGCATCACTGCCCCAGACATAGTGTTCTATCTATACCTTCTGGCTAACAGCCACTGATGGACCTCTGCTCCATATGATTATCCAATCCCCTTTTGAAGCTGTCTATGCTTGTAGCCGCCACCACTTCCTGCGGCAGTGAATTCCACATGTTAATGATTCTTTGGGTGAAGAAGTACTTTCTTTTATTTGTTCTAAGCCTACAGCTCACTAATTTTGAGTGCCCATGAGGTTTTTTACTGTGAGAAAGGGAGAAAAGTACTTCTTTCTCTATCTTTTCTCTCCCATGCATAATTTTTTAGCTTCCAGCTCACACATTTTTGTTCTCGCTCAGGAAGGATGGCTCCAGAGCAAACTAATTTATGCAGTATCCAAATCGCTCACTCACAACTTTAATGCCAGTAGCTCACAAAGTAGAATTTTTGCTCAAAAGACTCTACAGCTTAGAAGGAACATGTCACCCCTCAATCATCATTTCGCCAAGCTAAACCTTTCTTCTTAGGGAACGTGTTCCATCCCCTTAATCATTTTAGTTGCCCTTTTCTGCACCTTTTCCAATGCTATAATATCATTTTTGAGGTGCAGTGACCAGAACTGCACACAGTATTCCAAATGCGGCCGCACCATCAATTTATGCAGGGGCATTATGATACTGACTGATTTGTTTTCAACAGAGGTCATTTGCTGCAGGAGCACACAGGAGTGGAGCTCCGGCAGTAAAGAGCCCAGGGGGCAGGCACATGCAACAAGCCCCACCCCCTGCTCCCAGCAGCCCTCAGTCAGAGCCAGGTAAGTTGCAGAGCACCCCCCCAGCCCCCCAGTCCAAAACAGTCCAGTGGCACCTTTAAGACCAAGTTTTATTCAGGTACAAGCTCTCCCTCCTCTGTGAGGACAGATCTGCACGCCCCCCCCCCAATAGCTAGCAATCCAAAACAGTCCAGTGGAGCCTGAGCAGTGGGTGTTGCCTTCTGACACACTTCCGGTGATGTCAGGGTGTGTGGCATATGCAAATAAGTTATGCTAATGAGTTATGCTAATGAGCATCTGCACCTCTTTTTCTACAAAATGACCCCTGGTTTTCAATCCCCTTCCTAATAATCCCCAGTATAGCGTTGGCCTTTTTTTATTGCAGTTGCACACTGAGTTGACATCTTCAGTGAGTTATCTACTACGACTCCAATATGTCTCTCCTGGTCAATTATTGCCAGTTCAGACCCCATCGATGTATATTTATAGTTAAGATTTTTGGCTCCAAATGTGTATTACTTTGCACCCGCCCATGTTTGAACCTCATTTGCTACTTTGACACCCACTCCCCCAACCTCAACATATCCCACTGGAGAGCCTCACAGTCCTCCCTGGTTCTCACCGCCTTAAACAACTTAGTGTCATCCGCAAAACTAGCCACTTTACTGCTTAATACATGTAAAAGGCTGGGTTTTCACTTTGGGGTGGTAGGACCAAGGAACAGATGCACAAACACACAAACCAGGATGTGTTTGTGACAGTTAACACCAGCAAAGCTTGTGCCGCTTTAGTCTGCTTCATGCAGGGCCATGCAAGGAATCACATATTTTCTTCTTTCCTTGGAGGCACTGTAAGATGCAAACATAATGTAGTACATAAGTAAAAGGTCCTAAAAACTTGCTTAAAAGACCAGAAGCAAAAGGAAAAAAACAGTGTGCAGTCAGTTCCTGGTGAAATGGCAGTAGTTTTATCACAGGAAACCATTTTACAAACGAAGGAATACGCTGCTGAATAGGACCGTGTGGAATGTCATGTCACTCACAATCAGGGGTCATTTCCTGCAGGAGCGCACAGGAGCAGAGCTCCGGCAGTAAAGAGCCCAGGGGGCGGGCACATGCAACAAGCCCCACCCCCTGCTCCCAGCAGCCCTCAGTCAGAGCAAGAAGCAGCCAGGTACGGTAAGTTGCAGGGGCCCCACCTGGCTCCCCAGCCCAAAACAGTCCAGTGGCACCTTTAAGACCAAGTTTTATTCAGGCACAAGCTCTCCCTCCTCTGCAAGGACAGATCTGGGCATTCCCCCCCCCCAACAGCTAGCAATCCAGAACTGTCCAGTGGAGCCTGAGTGGTGGGTGTTGCCTTCTGACAAACTTCCAGTGATGTCAGGGGGTGTGGCATATACAAATAAGTTATGCTAATGAGCTCCTGCACCTCTTTTTCTACGAAATGACCCCTGTTCACAATCACAGTCTTCATATGGACATTTGATTGTCTGAGGTTAGGGTTGTTAGTCCTCAGATCCGGACTGGGGCTCCCCTGCTTCTAGGGGCTTCAATCCGCTCCTGGGGAGCAGGGTGGGTGCTGCAGCGAGCGGGTCAGAGGTTGCGGACCGCGGGACTGCTTTTCCCCAGCCCTGCATGCTGTGGCCCCCATCTTGCGTGCAAAAAGACCCTTTAAAGGGTCTTTTTGTGAGTCTAGCATGCAGCCACGACCGCCCTTCTCCCTCCCTCCCGCTAGATTTAAAGGGCCCTCCAGCTGGTTGGCGGGCCACAGGGTCCCCGCTGATCAGCTGAAGCCCTTAAAATCCAGCAGCAGGGGAGGGAGAGGGGTGGCTGGGTGGGTGGTTCCTCTTGGGGGTGAGGCTTGGGGCATCCCCGCCCAACCTGGAATGCCCCCCAACCCCCCCCCCCTGGCAACCCTGGCTAAGGTGACTGTTGCAGATTAGCTGTTGAAGCAAGGCTTCTGTATTCTGTTGACATATATAAGCACTCGCCAAAGAAAGTAACAAAGACATGGCGCAAAAAAAAGAGGGAAGCTCTGCTTGGTGTGGGGTTGTTGCTCTTTGTTGTTGTTCAGTCGCACAGTCGAGTCCGACTCTCCGCGACCCCATGGACCAGATCACGCCAGGCCCTCCTGTTAATTTCCGCCATCCTCTGAAGTTGGCTCAACTTCATGTTGGTTGCATCTATGACACTGCCTAACCATCTCATCCTTTGCCGTCCCCGTCTTCTTTGACCTTCAATCTTTCCCAGCATCAGGGTCTTCTCCAGTGAGTGCTCCCTTCTCATTGGGTGGCCAAAGTATTTGAGCTTCAGTTTCATTATCTGGCCTTCCAGGGAACAGTCAGGGTTGATTTCTTTTAGGATTGACTGATTGGATCTTCTTGCAGTCCAATGACCAAATAATACCAAGGAGCTATGAATAACATTGTTCTGCTCTAGGGCATGGTTTGCAGTAGGCCAGAGTGAGATGGCAGCTCCAGTGAGGACGATGAATTGATCTCCAGCGACCTCTCCAAGGAGCACAGTCTCAGCCTGGCTGGTCTACAGTCTGCAGGATGCCCACAAACCCTTCGCATGGCCCATCATTCTTTTTATTATTTGACCCAATAAACCTCAGTGTTCTGTCCCTCTCCCTCTCATGTGCATGCACGCACATACCTTTGCTGGCAGCTTATACTGCATTTGAACACTGCCCCCCCCCAAGGAATCCTTGATGCTTTCCAGGATGGAAACTGTAAGGGCTCTTCAACAGGAAGGGATATTTTTTTGAGGCCCGGGTGCAGTCAGCCATCACCTATCTGATAGTCATAACTGCTTGCCCAGATCTCCTTCTTATCTGCACAGCAACAGATGGGGATAGTATACTCAGGGCTCCTTTTGTAGAAAAAGCCCAGCAGGAACATATTAGCATAATAGGCCACACCCAACAGCAGAAACTCATCAGCATATTAGGCCATACCCTGACAGAACATCTCATTAGCCCATTAGGCCACAACCCCCATGTTACCAGAAGTGTGGTCATCCAGCCACACCCACCTTTTGCTTCTTATTCTATTTACTTTGTTTATTGGCTTTTTTTGTAGCAGGAACTTCTTTGCATTTTAGGCCACACACCCCTAATGTAGCCAATCCTAATGAGTTTCTGCTGTTGGGTGTGGCCTATTATGCTAATTAGTTCCTGCTGGGCGTGGCCAACTTGGGAGCCAGCCGGAACTCCGTTCCTGTGCGTTCCTGCCCAAAAATAGCCCTGGTATACTGTGTATGGATAACATATTTCACATACACACACATGTTCCATGGTTCGACGAGGCAAGAAGCCCACTAAAGGGCTAAAGGTGTGTGTGGGGGGATGGAGAGTTTAGCTCCAACATTTTAAACATTTAACTCCAACTTACCTTCGGCCCTTCCACAGGTTGGCTGCTGCAGGCATAGTATCCACATGGGGACCCTGCGGGCAGCCAACTCAAGGTTTCCAAGATGAACTAGATTTAAAGAGATTTCTCTTCAGTCTGGCTCACCATGGAAAAATGCAGAAGCCACACAAGTTGTCTCTGGACTGGACACACCGTCAAGTGAATGTGCCCCAAAATCATGCGGGTAACCTGCTGTTTGTACAGGGTAACATCTCCCGCGTGGAAGCAATCAGTGAAAAAAAATCATATCAGAGTTCAGTTTAGCAGACTACTGCTACAAGGAGAGCACCAACATATGCTAGCAATAGTGCCAACCTGTGTTCCCTCTAAGCTGAGTTAGTGTGAGCTAGCTCACAGTTTTTTAGCCTCCAGCTCACACATTTTTGTCTTAGCTCAGGAAGGATGGGGCTCCAGAGCAAACGAATGTATGCAGTAGCCAAATCGCTCGCTCACAACTTTAATGCCGGTAGCTCACAAAGTAGATTTTTTTGCTCACAAGACTCCACAGCTTAGAGGGAGCATTGGTGACAACATTAGTATCACTTAAAAAAACACACACCCTAAAACAAAACAAAACAGGCCTCGTTATGTCCATTTGATTTCTGGAAGAATAGTTGATTAAGGCAGTACTTTTGATCGGCTCATTTATATGCTATTCCACTGCCCATCATCCATATGTTTCTCAAACCGTAACAGCTACCCCCGTCCCCTAATAAAACCTGTTGGAATGTAAGCCACAGTGTGAAGGAGGGATGCAAGTCCTTAATGCAAAACTCATTTCTATCCCCCAAAGCAACAAAAATACCTTTCTCATCTGGGTTAGCAAGCCCTCAAACTCCTTCAGGTTCAGCGTTGCTCCGCTATAAGAGGTGCTGTTGTTTGCCGTTCTCCCCAGCCAGTACAGGGTGACTAAAACCTGAAAGAATTCAAAGAACATTAATTGGATCTAACCATATTGTATGTTCAGTTACTCTTCTTAATGGAAGTTGGGTCAATGTACTTTCCACTGGGCTTTATCCCATGAATCTGTTCTACAACTGGCAGGATCCTCCCTGGTGCGAGAAGGTGGCCATTGGAAGATCACTGTGCAAGAGGAGAAAGTCCGTTGCGCCAGGGGAAGGCACTAATAGAAGATCCACAAGACCTAAATAGGGTTATCAACAAGCCTGGTGAAAAAAGTGGTCCTACCCCTTTGATAGAAGCTTAAGGGGATGTTATTTACCAAGTGATGTCATTTACGCTCCCTTCCATGAAAAGCTTCGGCCTCCCATTTCCACACATTAAGCCTGTACTGGACATTTCCCCCCAGATTCACCTCATGAAATCACTGGCCATTTTGTGAGAGATTTCATACAAGGAAGAGATCACGAGCTGCTTTTCATGTTCTGAACTATGGGAATGGGGTTTTCAGAGCCTCCCTAGTGACTCTGTGGGTGCGTTCAGATGGTGTGCTGAGAGCAGTTTAAACTGGTCCGGTTCTGACGCTATTATTTTTACTCTGGACAATCGCGATCACACGGGAGCGAAGGTCAGGGGTTTGGGGTTTTTTCTCAGTTTGCACATGCGCATAACTGTTCATCCATGGAATTGAAAAACTTTATCCTCGCGCATGCACAGAGCCACTAGGGCAAATCACGGATTTCGCTTGACAGTTCCGCAGAGCACCGTGATTTCACCGCTTGGACAGAAGACTTCCCTTTAAACTTTTCACCCAAAACTGGCCTCTTTGGGATCCCATACGCAAAACTAGCGACCATTTAAATGTTGGTTTTAAAGACGCGGGAGAGGAGCTCCACTTATGCGCATACCGCCGACGCACAAAAAAAAACCGGCGGCCAAAAAGCGGAAGCCTTGGGCTTCTGAGTGGGGAGGTGGTTTAAATCATCGGAAGTGGCTTGACACTGGAGGAGTGATCACACAGGGGGGAAATGCGGCTTTAAATGGGAGAGCTGAGAAAACACCACTTTGGGACCTGGTAACAAAATACTCCAGGTTAAAGGGGTTTTGAGCTGGAAACCAATGGCTGGGGACGGGAGGCAGATGTTGACGGTGTGATCGTGCATATAAAATCCGTTGCTGAACTGTCACAACACCAGATCAAATGGTGCGTCTGAACCAGAGGTCATTTCGGGGGGAATCGCAGGGGATCGCAGTTCCCCCAGGTGAGGTACGGGGGCGGGGCACATGACGAAGCCCCGCCCCCTCCTTCCGGCCGCCCCGCTTCCGGCCCTCATTCAGCCAGGAGGAGGCAGGAGAAGAGGGAGGGTAAGTTGCTTCCTCCCTTCCTCTCCCCACCCCTGCCTGCCTGGGGCCAGGGAGGGCCTTCGCGGGGCTTCCTTGCACTCCCGCCGGCCTTGCAGGTCCACCGCCGGGCCCCTCATGGGGCTCGGCAGTGGAGCTGCAAGGCCAGCGGCGGCGGCTGGGACCGTTGGGGGTGGGGTGTGTGGCCTTAGGACACACTTCCGGTGATGTCAGGGGGTGTGGCATATGCTAATGAGTTATGCTAATGAGTTCCCCTAGCTCTACTTCTATGAAACGACCCCTGGTCTGAACACACCCTCTGGGTACCAATGTAGCTGCATGGAATGATGGGCTGACTGGGGACAGGAACAGGGTTGCTTCTTGGCATCCTCCTGTTCTATAGCCTGCAAGGCCCCCAGCCCCTGGCTCTACCAGGCAGTTGGATGGTATGAAGCAGACTAGAAGATGACTAGAGTGATGTTAGCGGACGACTCAGGATAAATCAGACTGAGCTGCCAGAGAGCCCATTTGCAGGCCGATGAGGTGGTGGTGATGACAGTGAAGAAGAAATTCTTCTCTGCCATCGGGTAGGGTTGCCATCCCCCCCCCCCCAATGGAGATGGTGGTTTAACCTGCTCTCCAGGCCCCAAATCCACCACCACTCAGCTGGCTGGCAGGGGGCTCTGCCCCCGAGCAGCCCCGTCTGCGCCAATGTGCCCAGCGCAATGATGTCCCCCAGAGGTGACGTCATCACGCAGAGCATGTTGTGGGAGGGGGGCGGAACGCTCTAGCACCCGAGAAAAAGCTCTGTGGTAACCAGGACAGCAGGCTGAAGCCCCCTACTGGCAACAGTCAGAGGACTCCAGGACAGCGGCAACTAAAGCTGTCTCGGTACCCAACCCATGCCTGAACCCAGACAGAAATGGGGAAAGTGTTCCAACCCTTTTATCATTCTAGTTGCTGTTTTCTGCATTTTTTCCAATGCCACAGCTGGCAACAGGTAGGGACCTGGCAACCCTACCACCAAGGCATCAGCAGCTCAACTGTTTAAAGTGGTTCATGACTTGATAAAACTTAAGTCCAACCCTGCTGGGAGTGAAGATCTGGCCCCCCAGATATGATGCTTTTGCAGGGCTTTTTGCTGACAAAATCTCATTCATCCGCTCTGATTTGGAGGCCGAGTCGAGTGCAGATCTGGCACCTGAGGCACGAGAGGTGACTGCGTGCCATTTTGTTATGAATCATTTCAGACTGATGCTACCTATGGATGCTGGCAGGGTCCCTGGAGCATGGGGGCCACTGCTCGCGTTCTGGACCCATCCCCATCCCGGCTTTTAAAATCTCACTGGGAACATGTATTGAAGCCATTAGTGAAAACCATCATAAGAGAACATAAGAGATGCCAATGTTGTATCAGGCCAAAGGCCCATCCAGTCCAACACTCTGTATCACACAGTGGCCAGAAATACCAGTGCCATCAGGAGGTCCACCAGTGAGGCCAGGACATTAGAAGCCCTCCCACAGTTGACCCCCCCCCAAGCACCAAGAAGACAGAGCATCACTTGCCCCAGAGCCCCTATCTATACCTTGTGGCTAATAGCCACTGATGGACCTCTGCTCCATATGCTTATCTAATTCCCTCTTGAAGCTGTCCATGCTTGTAGCCGCCACCACTTCCTGTGGCAGTGAATTCCATGTGTTAATCACTCTTTGGGTGAAGAAGTACTTCCTTTTATCCGTTCTAACCCGACCGCTCAACAATTTCATGGAGTGCCCACGAGTTCTTGTATTGTGAGAAAGGGAGAAAAGTACCTCTTTCTCTACCTGCTCTTTCCCATGCATGATCTTATAAACCTCAATCATGTCACCCCTCAGCCGTCGTTTCTCCAAGCTAAAGAGCCCTAAGAGCTTTAACCTTTCCTCATAGGGAAAGTGTTCCAACCCTTTTATCATTCGAGTTGCCATCAATTCCTCCCTGATTGAGGGGGACCTCCCTAGGCCTTTGAAGGAGGCAGTTTATTAGTTTGCTGCTCAAAAAACCCAGCATTGGCTAGGGATGAGGTGGCCAGTTGCAGGCCAGTCTCCAATCTACCTTTTCTAGGGAAGATGACGGAGCACGTGGCGACAGAACAGCTCCAGGGCTTCCCGGATGACACATCTGCCCATTTCAGTCTGGGTTGGGTACCGAGACAGCTTTAGTTGCACTGCTGGAAAAAATTTTGTTCAAAGTTGGACATGGGACAATCTCCCCTATTGATATTGTCGGACCTCTCAGCAGCCTTTGACAGAGTTGACCACTCTATTCTTACCCACCAGCTTTTTATTTTATTTATTTATTTATTCAGGTATTTCTACCCCGCCCTACCCCGCGAGCGGGCTCAGGGCGGCTTGAATATGGAGTCGGTATTAAGGGCACAGCCCTTCAGTGATTTCACTCTTTTCTGTCTGACCAGACACAAAGAGTCTCCACCGGAGGTGCAGAATCAATTGGGTGGGATTTATCTTGTGGAATGACCAGAGGATTCTATGCTCTCACTCAAGCCACAGGGCTCTGTTTTCTCACCCATGCTCTTTAATACACACATGAAGCTGAGCGAGATTGTCTGGAGCTTGGGGGTTGGGTGTCATCAATATGCCGATGACCGATGAACTATATTTCATTGTCCAAGCCTCCAGATGTGTCCATCTTGGTTTGATAACATGAGAACATTGTTGTTGTTGTTCAGTCGCACAGTCGAGTCCGACTCTTTGCGACCCCATAAGAGAAGCCAATGTTGGATCAGGCCAATGGCCCATCGAGTCCAACACTCTGTCACACAGTGGCCAAAAATACCAGGTGCCATCAGGAGGTCCAGCAGTGGGGCCAGGACACTAGAAGCCCTCCCACTGTTGCCCCCCCCCAAGCACCAAGAATACAGAGCATCACTTGCCCCAGACTGAGAGTTCCTATCTATATCTTGTGGCTAATAGCCACTGATGGACCTCTGTTTCATATATTTATCCAATTCCCTCTTGAAGCCGTCCACGCTTGCAGCCGCCACCACCTCCTATGGCAGTGAATTCCATGCGTTAATCACTCTTTGGGTGAAGAAGGACTTCCTTTTATCTGTTCTAACCCGACTGCTCAGCAATTTTGTTGAGTGCTCACGAGTTCTTGTATTGTGAGAAGGGTAGAAAAGTATTTCTTTTTCTACCTGCTCTCTCCCATGCATAATCTTGAAAACCTCTATCATGTCTCCCCTTAGTCGTCATTTCTCCAAGTTTAAGAGCCCCAAGCACTTTCACCTTTTTCATAGGGAAAGTGTTCCAACCCTTTTATCATTCTAGTTGCTGTTTTCTGCACTTTTTCCAATGCCATAATATCCTTTCTGAGGTGTGGTGACCAAAATTGTACACAGTATTCCAAATGAGGACGCACCATCGATTTATACAGGGACATTATGATACTGGCTGATTTCTTCCTACTACATCCTAATAATCCCCAGGCCCCTGCCACACGGCAGAGAAAACACAGGGAAAAGTGCGGCTTTTAAAAGCCGCACCAAAGTTGAGACGCCGCGGCAGGATCCCACGGATCCCCTGAGCCGCGTCGCGTCGCTCCCCGGCACGATCAGATGCCGGGGAGGAAGAGTCGGATGGGAGGGGGAGGCTGCCGAACTGCGCATGCTCGAGCATGCGCAGTATGGCCGGGGGCCGGGATGCGCCGGCGCAAGGACCACGCCAGCGATCCCACGGCCCGGCTTGAGGCGCACTATCCGATGAACCACCAAGGTAGGTGGTTCTTTTTTAGTGCGGGTTTTTGGGCGGGAGGGATGGGTCGGGGACGGGCAGGCAACGATTCCCAGATGTTGCCGTGGGATCGCACCCGTTTGCTCCGCCCCCGTTCCATCCCGCTCCCGGCCCAAAACCCCTCGTGTGAACAGGGCCCCAGCATAGTGTTGGCCTTTTTTACTGCAGTCACACACTGTCTCAACTGTGGTTAGGTGGCTAAGGCAGAACAAACCGAAGCTGAATCCAGACAAGGCAGAAGGAATGCTGGTCAATAATGTGGATATTCTAGAGGGACTGTCCTAGATGGAGTGACCCTTTTCAGAGCAGGTCAAGAGCTTAGGGGTGCTCATGGACCCTGCCTTGCTGTTCGAAAAGCAGGCTGGTATGGTATGGTGGCCAGGGGCACCTTCTACCAGCTGCATCTGATTCACCAGCTCTCTCATTACTTAGACTCATCCGATCTAGCCGATCTAGCCTTGCTGATCCATGTTTTTGAAACCTCACAGGTAGATTACTGTAACACACTTGACCTGGGGCTCCCCTTGAAGACAACCTGGAAACTACAGTTGGTCCAGAATGCAGCAGCCCAATTCTTGTCAGGGGCTAGCCACTGGGAAAATATATTACCCATTTTGACACCACTTCACTGGCTGCCATTCTATTCTGTTTCTGGGTTCAATTTGAAGTAGGCCCCTACGGACTTGGTGAGTTAAATTAAATTTTAAAAAGCTGGGTGCTCCTTACACTTCTACCATAGTCTTCTGCCAGCAGGTGAAGCCTTTTTGTTTTATTTGGCGTACCCCCAGTAACTGTTACCGGCACTCCTCCCGGGTTGTTATGCCTTGTGTATTTATACGTTTTGGGCTTTTTGTAGCAGGAACTCCTTTGGATATTAGGCGACACACCCCTAATGTAGCCAATCCTGCAAGAGCTTACAGTAGCCTAATATGTGTGTCGCCTAATATGCAAAGGAGTTCCTGCTACAAAAACAGCCCTGCACGGTTTTTGACTGTTTATCTTATATGTACTACATTTTAAATGCTGCTTTAATGTTGAGATGTTGTGATCCCTTCACTCACAGGCAATGTTCCCTCTAAACTGTGCCATCTTGTGAGCAAAAATTCTACTTTGTGAGCTACTGGCATGAAAGTTGTGAGCGAGTGATTTGGCTACTGCATCAATTAGTTTGCTCCGGAGCCCTCCTTCCTGAGCGAAGGCAAAAATGTGTGTGCTGGAGGCTAAAAAACTGTGAGCTAGCTCACACTCACTCAGCTTAGAGGGAACACTGCTCACAGGTACATGCTCTAAACCCGCTTTAACCTTGACTAATGTTAACCAGGGTTCCCCTTTAACCATGCTCTGTTTTGCTAATTCAGGTTGCTTCCAAGGCAGTCCTTTCCCTCTGCAAATAATATAAGTAGTTCAGCCAGCGATAACAGAAGATCCAGATAACGTCACTGCCAAAGAGCTGCATTCCAGTGGCTCCCGGTCTTTTCTAAGACTCGGCGTTTTGGCAATATTTTCTGCTTCTCTGCACCTGCCTGTCTAATATGGACTGGAAAGCACGCCTGACTTACCACATGAAGGAGGGGATCCCAGATGCATCTGGCAACAGGGTTGGTGAAACCCCAGTTTCCTTAATCTTTCCCCCTCAATCTAGAGCAAATCTGTCTTACCCAGGGGTCATTTCGTAGAAAAAGAGGTGCAGGAGCTCATTAGCATAAGTCATCCATGCAGATCTGTCCTCGCAGAGGAGGGAGAGCTTGTACCTGAATAAAACTTGGTCTTAAAGGTGCCACTGGACTGTTTTGGACTGGGGGGCCAGGGGGTGCTCTGCAACTTACCTGGCTGCTTCTTGCTCTGACTTAGGGCTGCTGGGAGCAGGGGGTGGGGCTTGTTGCATGTGCCTGCCCCCTGGGCTCTTTACTGCCGGAGCTCCGCTCCTGTGCTCTCCTGCAGCAAATGACCCCTGGTCTTATCCAATGTGAGGCTCCTTCTTTCTTGGCACAGCCTCCTGGTCTTCAGCCGTGATGCCGCACTCTCCCCCAGGGGTCTCCCCAGGCTTCAGAACAGGAAAGGGGGCATGAAGGGTTGTGTCTAGTGTTCCCTCTAAGCTGAGTGAGTGTGAGCTAGCTCACAGTTTTTAAGCCTCTGGCTCACACATTTTTGTCTTCGCTCAGGAGGGATGGCTCCAGAGCAAACTAATTTATGCAGAAGCCAAATCGTTCCCTCACAACTTTAATACCGGTAGTTCACAAAGTAGAGTTTTTGCTCACAGGACTCCACAGCTTAGAGGGAGCACTGGTTGTGTCGTCCCAAGTTCCCACTCTTCCCCTGGAGTGTGGCCCATACTTGGCTCAGATACTCTACTCTGTCTGCTCTCCAGCCTGGTTGTGGAGCCTCTATTTATCTCCTTTCCCTGCCCCACCACCCCTGGCCCCACCACTACTACCTGGGCCAGGGGTTAGACCACCACCCCCTCCCTATCTCCTGCCCCACCTTTGGCCACCACCCTCCAGCCAGTCAATGGCTAATGCTCGAGGGAGTTCCGGCTGCGCTTTTCCTCCCCAGTCTCCCCTCCCCACACAATGCCTGCCTTGACCCCTTTCTTGTCTTGCCTCTGTCTTCCCACTTGGCGGTCCCTGGCCATCACCATGACTACCTGCTGTTCTGGGGGCTCCCGCAGGGGTTTTGCCCTTCCCTTGTTGCTTCGGTGCTGGGTGATGACTCCATTGGCTGACACCCACCAGTGGGGCTGGGGAAGAGGCAGAGGGGCCGGTCTTCGGCTGCTGCAGCTGGCATTCTCCCAGGCTCCCATCCTAGAAGCTCCAGCAATGCCAACGGGGGCTGTTTGAGGTATGGGGAGGGGAGGCAAAGGACCGTCCCATTCTGCTTTTGCAGCTCTAGGGAGGGGTCTGGCCTTGTTGTGGGCACTGCAACCGAGGCTGGCCTGAGCCCAGGCATCCACTTAATTAATAATATTATTGGACACAAAATCAGTGGTGGCACAGACAGGTAATGAAACTTCCTCTTCCCTCTGGTACTGAACAGAGGCAAGGGGGAAGTAGTGCCAAGCTGCCCCACTGATCCTCTTTCCCTTTCCCTCTCCTGCCGACTCTGCAAACCAGGACTTTGTAACCGATCTCTGAGCCTAACCGGCAGGGGTCATTTCCTGCAGGAGCGCACAGAAGCGGAGCTCCGGCAGTAAAGAGTCCAGAGGGCGGGCACATGCAACAAGCCCTGCCCCCTGCTTCCAGCAGCCCCGGGCCACGAGGAGCAAGAAGCAGATAGGTAAGTTGCAGTGGGTGTTGCCTTCTGACACACTTCTGGTGATGTCAGGGGGTGTGGCATATGCAAATAAGTTATGCTAATGAGTTATGCTAATGAGCTCCTGCACCTCTTTTTCTACGAAATGACCCCTGCTAACCGGACTGCTGCTGGAACCTTCCTCCCAGGCAACTACCTTCCCCCTTTTGCTCTTCACCCCCCCAGCAGAAAGGTCAATGCTGGAAACTTCAACTTATGCTTGGGGAGGTGGGGGGAATGCAGCAAGAAAGCACACCTGGAAGCGGGAGGGAGGAGGAAGAGCAGGCGGCTGCCCACCTACGAGAGGGATGGAAACGCAATGCCTGGGGAAGGCGCCCAGGAGACAAAGCGGCTGTCCCTGACAGTCCAACCTGTTTGCTGGTTTGAAGGAAGGGATATGGAGCTATATCACAGAGCAAGCGCCCTCTCACACAGTAAAAAGGTTAAAGCAGAAAAGGCTGAAATAGATTTTTAGGTTACAAGGGCTAGTAGCAGCCTGGAGAGCCCATATTCAGCCTAAACTCATCTTGGATTTGGAACCACGGTCAGAACTTGGATGGGAGACCACCGAGGAAGACCATGGTTACTCTGCTGAGGAAGGCAATGGCAAAGCACCTCAGCTCCTCTCTTGCCTTGAATGCCCTGTGGTTGGGAATGCCAAGAATCAGTGGTGACTCAGTGGCACATTCTTCTTCTCTACTGCGGCTGGTACGTACCATTGCTGTGGGGACTGGGACTTTTTTTAAAATTAAATTTTCATTTTTACCACAAAAAAAAAAGAGATCACATCACATATATTAAGACTATAAATGAAGCATGTAAAACCATGAGGTTAAGACTGGGACTTTGATACAGTGTACAGAGCTACTCTGAGCATATTGGACTATAATTCCTTTTCCAGCATTGTCTCAGCAGCACAAGGATATTCTCCAGCAGGAAAGGCCTAGTTTCAAACCTTGGCTAATCTTCTTAGGTAAAGGTAAAGGTTCCCTTGCTTGAAAGCCAGTCGAATCCGACTCTAGGGTTGTGGTGCTCATCTCCGTTTCAAAGCCGAAGAGCCAGAGCTGTCCGAAGACATTTCCGTGGTCATGTGGCCGGCATGACTAAACACCGAGGCGCACAGAACGCTGTTACCTTCCCACAGAAGTGGTGCCTATTTATCTACTTGCAATTTCTTGCTTTCGAACTGCTAGGTTGGCAGGAGCTGGAACTAGAGACGGGAGCTCACTCCGTCATGCGGCAACCCAGGTCTTGAAATGCTGAACTTCCACAGCCTGCAGTTCAGCATCTTAACCACTTGAGCCACCGCAGCTCTACTTATACCCTGCTTTTCTCCCCATTGGAGACCAAAGCAGCTTACAACAGTGTTCTCTCTTCCTCCATTTTATCCACCCCGTGGAGCAGGCTCGACTGAGAGACAGTGAGTGGCCCAAGGGTTTTGATCCTGGGTGTGCCATGTCCTAGTCTGATGATGCTCTAACCACTGCACCGCACCAGAAAATAGTTTGAGTAAGAGATGCAACAGAAGCTTCAAAGGAAACTAAGGGAGCAATAAACACGCACAGACAACAGTGATTTATATTTAAAAGAGAGCAAAGTTGGTTCTTTTAAATTAATATTTTAATGGCTTTTTAAAAAGAGAAACAAAGTTTAAGTCCAGCAGCACCTTTACAACCAACAAAGTTTAGTTCTGGGTGTAAGCTTTCATCTGCATGCACACTTCTTCAGAATGCAGACGAAAGCTCATACCCAGAATTAAACTTTGTTGGTCTTAAAGGTGTCGCTGGATTCAAACTTTGTTCTATTGCTTCAGACCAACACCGCTACTCACCTGAATGTATTTCCATTTAAAATGTCTTTGCACCTAATTCCAAAACGAGTGAAGTAAATCAGGACATTTTCAAAGGCAACTCTTTAAAAAATCAAGTGCCCATGGGAACTCTGGTTAAACGTTACATCAGAGGAGATGTAAGCCTTATTAACCTCACCTAGAGTATTGTGTTCAGTTTTGGGCACCACAGTTTAAGAAGGATATAGACAAGCTGGAACGTGTCCAGAGGAGAGCAATGAAGATGGTGAGGAGTCTAGAGACGTAAGTCCTATGAGGAAAGGCTGAAGGAGCTGGGTGTGTTTAGCCTGGAGAGGAGACGACTGAGAGGTGATATGATAACCATCTTCAAGTACTTGAAGGGCTGTCATCTAGAGGATGGTACAGAGTTGTTTTCTGTTGCCCCAGAAGGTCGAACCAGAACCAACGGGTTGAAATTAAATCAGAAGAGTTTTCAGCTAAATATTAGGAAGAACTTCCTGACAGAGTCGGTTCCTCAGTGGAACAAGCTTCCTCGGGAAGTGGTGGGCTCTCCTTCTTTGGAGGTATTCAAACAGAGGCTAGATGGCCATCTGACAGCAATGCTGATTCTGTGAACATAGGCAGATCATGAGAGGGAGGGCAGGAAGGGTTGCCTCAGAGCTTAGTTCTTGTGGCCCTTTCATACACGCCCAGGGAAATGCTGATTGCCACTTTGGGGTCAGGAAGCAATCCTGGAGGCATTTTGTCATCTTCTGGGTGTGGAACAGTGGTCACTGCAGGTGTGTGTGTATGGGAGGTATTTTTGAATTTCCTGCATTGTGCAGGGGGCTGGACTAGATGAACCTGGAAGTCCCTTCCAACTCTATAATTCTATGATTCTAAAGCCAGCAACAGAATCTCGGAGGGGGGGCGCACTAAGAGGAGTAGAGAGTGAATGAGCCCATGGCTTGTTCCAAATCTCTTAACCATGGTTTAGAAAAATCAGAGCATCTGCACTGGCCATACATTGAGAGTGGTTAGATCTATGATCTGTTTCATGAGCCTGCAGTGCGATGTGACTAAGAAGAAAGCTAATGCAATCTTAGGATGCATTAACAGAAGCATTGTGTCCAGATCACGGGAGGTGGTAGTTCCACTCTATTCTGCTATGGTCAGGCCTCACCTGGAGTACTGTGTCTAGTTTTGGGCACCACATTTTAGGAAGGATGTTGACAAGCTCGAGCGTGTCCAGAACAGGACAACCAGGAGGGTGAGAGGGTTGGAATCCAAGTCTTACGAGGAAAGGCTGAAAGAGTCGGGTATGTTTAGCCTGGGAAAGAGAAGGCTTAGAGGGGACATGATTGCAGTCTTCAAATATCTGAAGGGCTGTCATGTAGAAGATGGAGCAGATCTATTCTCTCTTGCTCCGAATTGCAAGACTAGATCTAATGGGTGGATATCACAAGGGAGTTGATACCAGCTAAATATCAGGAGAAACTTCCTAACTGTAAGAGTGGTTGAGCAGTGGAACAGACTACCTCGGGAGGTGGTGGATGCTCCTTTGCTGGACGTTTTCAAGCGGAGGCTGGATGACCATCTTTCAGGTATGTTGTAGGGCTATCCTTTGGCTACGCTCCTGCAGAGTGCAGGGGGTTGGACTAGATGACCTGCAAGGTCCTTTCCAACTCTAACATTCTATGATTCTGTGATTCTAAGGTACTTCCCCCACCCTTTCCCATTTTGGCTTTCCTGAGATGCATATAGGCCGGTTGCCTACCTCTAAGTGATATCTGGAGAACTCCTGCTATTACAATTGATCTCCAGATGATGAAGATCAGTTCCCCTAGAGGAAACGGCTGCTTTGGAGTGTGGACTGTGTGGCATCATACCCAGCTGAGATCTCTCCCCTCTCCAAGTCCTGCACTCTCCAGGATTCACACCCGATATCTGCAGGTATTTCCCAACCCAGAGCTGGCAACCCTAGACATATAGGGTGATTCCGCAGTAGACCTTAAATCCTGGTTCAACCCTGTCCCCGAACTGACATTCTACACTACACTCAAGTTCACCCCTGTGATTATCTCGGGGTATTTTTTTGTTTCCACATTACACTGAGGCCACCCTGGTTTTGCCCCACACTTGCCCTGGGATAAACGGATGCTGTTATAACCAATGTTCCCTCTAAGCTGCGGAACCTTGTGAGCAAAAATTCCACTTTGTGAGCTCCTGGCATTAAAGTTGTGAGCGAAAAGTTTGGCGACTGCATCAACTAGCTTGCTTTGGAGCCCTCCTTCCCGAGCTAAGGCAAAAACCTGTGAGCTAAGGCAAAAAGAACTGTGAACTAGCTCACACTAACTCAGCTTAGAGGGAACACTGGTTATAACCAGGGATAAATGCAAGATATTGTGTCCCAAGTTGAACTCCGATAAAACCAGAGATCCAAGTGCAGAAAGGACCAAAGGGTGGAAGGGGCAAATTGTGCCTATTCAGTATTGCTTTTGGAGGTGGGAATAAACACACAAGCTCGCAGTTTTGGAAGAAAATCGCACACACTGATTTTTTTTTAAGTTAAATGAGGCTTTAAAATGCTAGTATGGGTGACTTCCAATTGGATAGGCGTTTTCATGCCAAGTCTTTAACAAGCATTGACTTTATATATATTTTTTAAAGAATAGGCATTCATTAATTTTCATAGCCTGTTTGTATCTCAAGTATTTATTAACAAAAGTGTTTTTCCTGTTTACGGCAACCCAGGTGCTGAGCCTGGGATCATTTGAGATAACAATCAGATCACTGAAAGGAAATTTCCACTCATTGTAACAAATTAATTTTGGGGTGGTGGTGGAGAGGAGTGCGCACATATACAGCCATGGGAAATGAAAAATGTTTCCATTACTCTACTGTTTAGGAAGCCAAATTTTGCTTAACACATCCAGCTTCTGTAATAGTGCAATTCAGAGGAGGGTTGGTTTCTGCCTCCATTCAAGGAATGACCGAACCTCATTCTGAATATTCCTTCCTTTCATGTTTAGCTGCACAACAAATCCCGAAACCTCGAAAACTGCATCAAATCGGCTCATCTTTCGGCAGGTGAGAGCATGGGAAAGTATAATGCATCAGTGTGCATACAGTTGCGCTGGCCGTTGACCGGATTCTGATGCTGCTGCTGTTCTGTAATGATGGATAATTCGGGCTCCCCCATCTGAACTTCCCTGTTTGCTGGATTATGCAGATGAAGCCATTCTCTGAAATCCACTCCCGGAGGAGATTTACCGTATTTTTTGGACCATAAGACGCACTTTTTCTACCAAAAAAAGTGAGGGGAAAAGTGTGTGCGTCTTATGGACCGAATACTGAGCCCCAGGGTTCAGAATATTTTTTCCCTGTTTTCCTCCTCTAAAAACTAGGTGCGTTTTATGGTCAGGTGCGTCTTATGGTCCGAAAAATACGGTACTTCTTGCTGCTTGCTCAGAAGCCCCACTGAATTCAATAAAACCCCAAGCAAGTGTACGTAGTTTGCAGGCATACAAACCCAATATCATGCACACTCCTTTTGGGAGTATGTCCTATTGAATTCAATGGGATGTTACTCTGACTAAATAGTCAAGGAATATCTGATATGCCACTTTGTTAATGTAAAGGTAAATTCAGCGGTCCAGTTTGAAACCACAGAATTGCCGCTCTAGAGACACAACTTGGAAATTGTGGGCAACATCATTTCAAAGTTTTACAAAACAGGCCTCCACCCTAAACTCCCCAGTGGGTGACTGCCACTGTTTCTAGGTTTGGATTCAGCTGAAATGATTGTTCTTTAAAGCACTCTTTCAGCTGGGATGGAGGATCAGCAGTTTCCCTGAAAATTGACTTCATGCTGTCATCCTGCCCCTTTGAAAAACAAAGCAAATGCAGCTGAAACAGTCTTTTACTAAGTCTGAAGACAGGCGGCCTTCGAAGTAACTATTCCAAAAAGTTCCTCTATATCTGTGCACTGTTGAAGGGGGGGAAACCCCACTATTGTAATACTGATTCCAGGAAAAGCAGGATACAGAAACGATGCCCTTTTTACCTGGAGTTATAACACAGACTTGGAAAGTTATTACAGAAAAGGGCTTGATATTTACCTAGAATGTCCAAGAACGTCAGCCAAAGACAAACTGAAGACAGTATTCAGCACTTTACAACCGACAATAAAACCAGAACTTTTGTCTGACTTTTGGTTGTTCATTTAACTGTGTGATCACCTCAGTTTTAAAAAACATCCTTCTTCATTATACAATTCAAAACCTCCCCCCCCCCCCCCCCCCCCCCGCCGCCAACGAACACTGATGACTGGACAGAAAGAGCTGCTTTGAAAACGGCAACTCCACATGCAACGCGCAGAAACAAAAGCAAAGGTGCAGCCGCGTCGAAAAATGACAGTTCTGCAAGACAGTTGAGGATTAGACATGGATGGTATTTCCTGGTCAACCATGCGAACTGAACAGAAACCCACGCTACTTTTTGCAACATTAAAAAAGAAAGAAAATGAAGGGGGGGGGGGGGGGGGGGGGAAACACAAATACAGTTTTATGAAATGTCCCTTTCCTGGAACCAAACACTACAACTCTGCTGGTGCCTCAGGGAGTTATATTATTTCCTAATTAAAGAGGGAGCAAAGAGAGGTTTCCACAACAGCACTACTGGTCGTGAACCAAAGAGCGATCAAGCACATGCCAAAATTTTAAAAAAGCACTTTCCCCCCAGACGCGCAACTGGGTTTTTGCCTATTAGACTGTTAACGACACAAGTACCCGAGAGATGCTGCGCGTCTTCATACTTACATTTTTCAGCTTCCTGCTACCATCAAGGTTCCTGGATGTGCACACACAAAACAAGAAAGGAGAGAGAGAGAAATATCAGAAACCAGAAACTCTTTCCAAGAGCTTGTATTATGCAGCAGGTCACATGTTTCCCCTAACAAAAGCCTGCAGGATGTGTCTGCTGGTTAGAAACACATGAGGAAAAAAAATACTAGGAAGGTGGAACGCAATCATTCATACATCTGGTAGCATGAAGCTCCCAGTGTTGCTGCGGTCAACACAGCTAAAACTTTATTGGAGCAAAACAATTAAAGGAGGCAAACAACTATTCTTAAATGGATATATGGCAGGGAGAAAAGAAAGACAGACAGAAACGAAGACCCCCCCCTCCAGCATCAATGTAACTGGCTGATTTTATTAACTCCGAGCAATATCTGTTATTATTTTTGCACGATAAGACAAAGCTATGTCATGCTACGCCAATAAACACCGTTTTTACGAAGGCGCTCAGCTGGAGTTCATTTGCAGGTTTGAGACAAGACTTCACCAGGCCTGAAGCATGATTTAGGGTGGTTCTCTCACCTCGGAAAAAGGAAAACATCTCACATTGCAGTATCCTGCAGACTGGGAGCCAGCCTACAGTGGCTACGTGTGCCTGAGCAATGTAAAACTCAAAGCAGACACAAAACGTCCACAGGGGTAGGGAGGGGGAGAAGGAGAACCTCCCAAAAAAGTGCACGGGAAAAATCTATAGCAGAAATTCTCCCCATGCGTCTGAGGCAGTGCTGTTTGTCAAAGGTATTTTTCCGCTACTTGAATAAAGAGACGAGTTCTGTTGTGCAAACATGGGAAACCATGCATGACAAAGAGCCCTCCCTCAGAATGGACAGGGTCAATTTCGAGTATTGATTCTTTGCACGCACATTTTGGAACTTTGGAGCCACCAACCACACAGCTCCAACCCTGGGCTGCAGTCACCACCACCATCACCATCCTTGTTCTCGTTAGAAAGTCTAAGGTCCTTTTGCTCTATTTTTTAAATCTGTATTTTAGGCAGGGGTCGTTTCGTAGAAAAAGAGTTAGGGGAACTCATTAGCATAACTCATTAGCATATGCCACACCCCCTGACATCACCGGAAGTGTGTCATAAGGCCACACACCCCACCCCCAACGGTCCCAGCCGCCGCCGCTGGCCTTGCAGCTCCACTGCCGAGCCCCATGAGGGGCCCGGCGGTGGACCTGCAAGGCCGGCGGGAGTGCAAGGAAGCCCCGCGAAGGCCCTCCCTGGCCCCAGGCAGGCAGGGGTGGGGAGAGGCAGGGAGGAAGCAACTTACCCTCCCTCTTCTCCTGCCTCCTCCTGGCTGAATGAGGGCCGGAAGCGGGGCGGCCGGAAGCAGGGGGCGGGGCTTCGTCATGTGCCCCGCCCCCCGTACCTCACCCGGGGGAACTGCGATCCCCCCCGAAATGACCTCTGATTTTAGGGCACCTCCTCCATGACGTTTTTCATATTGTACTCATAACTGTGCCCTGATTCTAGCAACGCATGCGTAATTTGTTCATTTTATTCATACCCCATCTTTCTCTTGTGTCGCGAGACAGCTTACGATTCTAAATTAAAACTGCCCGGAGTTAGGGTTGCCAGCCTCCAGGTGGGGCCTGGTGATCTCCCAGAATAACAGCTCATCTCCAGACTACAGAGATCAGTTCCCTTGCAGAAAATGGACGATTTGGAGGGTGGATTCTATGGCCTTGTACCCCACTGAGGTCCCTGCCCTCCCCAGGTTCCATTCACAAATCTCCAGTTTACCAACCTGGAGCTAGCAACCTTACCCCCCTGCCCCCACCGGTGGCCAGGGGGGACCTTACAACTCTAGCCACAATACCTAGGGTTGCCAATCTCCAGGTGGTGGCTGAAGATCTCCTGGGATAACAACCGATCTCCAGGTGATAAAGATCAGTTCAACTGAAGAAAATGGCTGCCTTGGAAGGTGGACCCTATGGCATCATATCCTGTTGAAGTCCCTCCCCTCCCCAGACCCTGCAGTCCTCAGGCTCCACCCCCCAAATCTCCAGATATTTCCCAACTCAGAGCTGGCGCAATACCATAAAATCGCATTATCCCCCCCAAAAAAAAATGCCTGCAACTGAAACCCCCCTTAAAACCCATCCTAAATAAAACAGGCTTACAGTGATTCCTACAAGGGTAGCGCCTTCTCCACCAGCTTAGGGAGTCCATTCCACTAAGTGAGAGCAATTATTGAAAAGGAACGGCCAAGCAGACAACCTCAGGGGGGTCAGACAGAAGGTGGAAACCTGAAGACCATAACTGGCAGGGCACACAGAGACATACAGGTAGAAAGTGTCTTGCAAATAAGGTAGCCATGAAGGGTTTTACAGGTTCAGACATGAACTGGCAGCCTACATAGGTGAGAGGCCTTCCCATTGGCTAGTCCCTGACAAGGAATTTTGAACCAGTTACAGTTTCCAGGTTGTCCACAAGGGAAGCTCAACATAGCTAGTGAGGCTGCAGGAGGAAGAAGAAGAAGAAGAGGAGGAGACTGGATTTATACCCTGCCCTTCACTACCCAAAGGTGTCTCAGAGCGGCTTACAAACTCCTTTCCCTTCCCCTCCCCACAACAAACACCCTGTGCGGTAGGTGGGGCTGAGAGAGTTCTGACAGAAACGGCTCTTTTTCAAGAACAGCTCTGACAGAACTATGGCTTGCACAAGGTCATCCAGCAGCTGCAAGTGGAGGAGCGGGGAATCAAACCCGGTTCTCCCAGATTAGAGTCCGCGCACTCAACCACTACACCAAACTGGCTCCTAATAAGAGTGGCAAGCATGGCAGAGTCCAGGGAAGGAGAGAGCTGACAAACCAAACGCAGCTGACAGAAGGCGCTCATGCCCATTGTGCCAACCTGCTTTTCAAAGAGCAAGGTTGGGTCCTTGAGTGCCCCCAAGTTCTTAACTTGGTCTGCAAATGCCAACTCGACTCCATTCAAAGCAAGTGAGTCTGATCCCTCCAGACTTAGCATCAGCCTTCCTGACCAGCAGCATCCGACTCAGCCACGGAAGCACAGAGGTACCCGGGCTCCAGCCCTGTGTCAGGAATGTGTGCTTTAGACAGCAGTCTACTGTTCTTTGACAGCTCGTCAGGAGGCCAACAGCTGGAACAGGGTTTGGTGGGAAATCACAGCAAGTCATGAGGAACCTGGGATTACGGAGGATGTCAATGTGCCTTCCCCTAGCAGCCAATTTTCTTTGGTTTTGGCATACATTTGACTCTTCAGAAGGCCATGAGCTAAGTCTAGATAAACTACACAGTGTGTGACCCTATAGATAACAGTGTTTACATTGTTGAGATGCAGAGGTTGCAATGATGGGTGGAGACACATTTCTTCATGCTGCATGAGCAAATGAAGTGCAGTTGCTAGGGTGACAGGGCAACAAACACAGTCTTAAAGCTCTGGACCATCTGGTTCCATGAATCACAATTTCTGTGGAACACAGGGACACCCCCCCCCAGGAAGAAAAGGGTCAGAGACAGGAGAATGGCCCACTGACCGCTGCCGTATGCACTGCTGGTCTTCGGAATGCTGCAGGGACCTAGGAAAAGAAAACTCAGGGAGCTCAAACAGGAACTTTTGGTAAGGATTGGAAGAGGGCCACGGGTGGCTGTACCAAAAAAAATCTCAGGGGAGTAGTTCATCCCAGGGTCCGGTCACACGCAGAATGAGCCGCACGATAGGGACGAATGCCGGGTGGATTTTACGGGCGCGATCACAGGGGAACATCTGGCAAGTGTCCTGCACCCGTCGCCAACCCGTTTCTTCCTACCGAAGAAGCGCAGTTAAAAACTACCAGCGAAAGTCCACTATCAAAGGGGTTTGTGAAGGTCCGCAGATGAAGGTTCCCATGTGATCGCTCCAGCGCACTCCTGTTGCATCCGTGCTCCCTCGTTAAAGCGAGCCGGAAACACGCGCCAATGAAAAAAACCACTGGTTCACCACCGTCGCGTCTGATCTTGTAGTGGCGGATCAACTTGCGACGGCACCAGAGGTCATTTCAGGGGGGATCGCAGTTCCCCCGGGTGAGGTATGGGGGGCGGGGCACATGACGAAGCCCCGCCCCCTGCTTCAGGCCGCCCCGCTTCCGGCCCTCATTCAGCCAGGAGGAGGCAGGAGGAGAGGGAGGGTAAGTTGCTTCCTCCGTGTGGCCTTATGACACACTTCCGGTGATGTCAGGGGGTGTGGCATATGCTAATGAGTTATGCTAATGCGTTCCCCTAGCTCTTTTTCTACGAAACGACCCCTGGACGGCACAAATAGCCTCCCCTCCCCTCCGCGTTATCTGGCACATGTGACCGGGGCCCCAGAGTTCCTATTGCCCATTGGTGGAAACAGAGACAGAGTTAGGGTTTCAGTTGGAAACGAAGTGCTCCATGAACAAAATAGACTGAGCAATGCATCCTTTCTGTGCTTAAAGAGCCACGAACACTCCCATTCTCTCACTCGGGGAAGGGGTAAGCAGCATCTTCAGGGGCAAATTGTATACATAGAAGGCCCAGGATTAAACTGTGCTCTGTTCAGTGCTGTGGACCTGATCTAATTGCCCACTAGTGGCAACTTTTAAAAGAAATTGGAGATCAGATCACAGATCAACATCTCGCCTAGCTTGATCCCAACTCCAAGCCTCTGCCTGAAAAGCTGCATGTTCATGCCTCCCAGTCTTCTTAGCTTTGGTCACCAGGGACACATCCAGGGCTCTTTTTGTAGAAAAAGTCCAGCAGGAACTCATTAGCATAATAGACCACACCCAACAGCAGAAACTCATAATCATATGAGCTGACAACACAGCTCATTGGCATATTAGTCCACACCCCCATGTTACCAGAAGTGTAGTCATCCAGCCACACCCACCTTTTGCTTCTTATTCTGTTTACCCTGTTTGTTGTCAAAACCCAGGGCTTTTCTTGTAGCAGGAACTCCTTTGCATGTTAGGCCACACAGCCCTAACGTAGCCAATCCTAATGAGAATCTGCTGTTGGGTGTGGCCTTTTATGCTAATGAGTTCCTGCTGGGCGTGGCCAACTCGGGAGCCAGCCGGAACTCCGTTCCTGTGCGTTCCTGCCCAAAAATAGCCCTGGACACATCCTTACACTTCAAGAGTCTCTTCTAGCTCCTTCACGGCTGCCCTTCTGAGTCTCGATCTCTTTCTCATTTCGTGGTGGCAGTCTCCCTTGGGGATGACGATGAAGCCGAGGAATAGGAAATCTTGGACAATCCCAGTGTCTTTATTGTCGACCTTAAAGTTGATCCCACAAAACAGAGATTTTCTGCAGAGCTGACGCGACGTCCATTTACTGCTCCTTAGTGGCTACGTATACCGGGATTCATGCCTTCGTGCAGGTGATCAGCTTGCTCACAGGTTTCAGAGCCCAGGCCCTAATTGTGTGAGAGCTGCCACTGACCAATGAACTCCACAGCTAACACTCAGGAGATGATTAAAAAAAAAAAGATTTTTCTTTCCAAAGTGTGGTCAGAATGGGCCTCTGAAGCGGTGCATGCCCAGAACGGGCTGACTCTTGGAGCAAAGACTGTTGCCGACCCCCAGCCCTCTTAGCTGCTCTTTTCTGACAAACTGTGGATCCAAAGAAGAGGAAAAAAGGGAGCTGCAGAGAGGGTTGCCAGCCTCCAGGTGGTGGCTGGAGATCTCCAGGGATTCCAGCAGATCTCCAGGTGACAGAGATCTGTTCACCTGAGAAAAGGGCCACTTTGGGAGGTGCCTCTATGGCACTATGCCCCGTTGGAATCCCTCCCCTTCCCAAACCCCGCCCTCCTCAGGCTCCACCCCCAAAATCTCCTGGTATTTTCTTGCCCGTAGTTGGCAACCCTAGCTGCAGATCTGGAAACCAAGTCCTTTGTGGAAAGGATGAAGGAAATGTTGTTTTTTATTGTTGAGCCCAGAGAAGAGGGGTAACATGATCCAAGATAGCAAAGGCTTGTTCTCGGCTGCTCCATTGGGCTAGACTAAATCTAATGCATTTTAAGTTGCAGGAGGACAGATTTCAGATGAACGTTTGGAGAAGTCTCCTGATGGTTGGAGCAGTAGAACCAGTTATCATGGGGTGGGCCGTCATTCAAGCCATCACGTCAGGAACACTCCAGCTCTTGCAGTCCTGCACTGAGCAGGGGGTTGGACTAGAGGGCCCCCTTTCCAACTCTAGGACTCTAGGGGAGAGGTGGCACAGTGGGTATATCCCACTGTCTTAATATCTGAACTGTGTTAGTTCGAGCCCCGCGCTGGTGTGAGCAGCCAGCCTGTTGTCCCCAGCTCATCGTCCACCCAGCGATTTGAAAGCTTCAGCGAGTAGATAAAATGGGAACCACTCCTTAGAGAGGGTGGGCACGCCAATCTCCCTTGTGGGAGGGTGTTAGCTGATGGCCGGACATCCTGGTCGAGGTTCGGAAAGGTGAAATAACTTCTTGGCTACGAAAGAATCCCTGCAGTGGATGTTCCGGCCTGGCGGTGGCAGTGTGGCGATTGCCATACGGGTCCTGAAGCCTGGTCAACAAGCAGCCGTGTGGAAAACAACGAAGCCAAGCCAGAAGACGTCTACACCGGGCAGTGACGGCGTGTGCAATTAAATGAATATATGTTGTCTTCCCTTTCCCCTACAAACATTGTTAGTCCCTTGTCTATATTGAGTAACTGTACATCGCTTTGAACCCACTGGAGAAAGCGATTAATAAATGGAAAGAAGTATTATTATCATCATCATCATCATCATCATCATCATCATCATCATCATCATTAGTGTAGGGTTGCCAGCTCTGGGTTGGGAAATACCTGGGGGTTCTGGGGGTGGAGCTTGGAGAGGATGGGGTTTGGGGAAGGAAGGGATTTCAGTGGGGTATAATGTCATACAGTCCACCTTCCAAAACAGCCATTTTTTCCAGGTAAACTGATCAGTTGTAATCTCCAGCCACCCCCTGGGGGTTCATATATCAGTAAGAGAGTCTGTCACTAAGAACTTTGGGAAGACATTTGAGAGACACAGCATTGATCCACATTATTGACATTCCTGCAGTGCTCCGTTAAGAGATTGGTGATGAACACCAACAGAGAGACAGAGTTGATAAAGATATCCGAAAGTGCTTGTTAATCCTAGGAAAGCGCAGGGCTGCTCCGTTAAGAGATTGGTGATGAACACCAACAGGGCTGGCTCCCGAGTTGGCCACGCCCAGCAGGAACTCATTAGCATAATAGACCACACCCAACAGCAGAAAATCATTAGCATATTAGGCCACACCCAACAGCAGGAACTCATCAGGACTGGCTACATTAGGGATGTGTGGCCTAACATGCAAAGGAGTTCCTGCTACAAAAAAAGGCCCTGGGTTTTGACAATAAACAAGGTAAACAGAATAAGAAGCAAAAGGTGGGTGTGGCTGGATGACCACACTTGTGGTAACATGGGGTGTGTGGCCTATTAGGCTAATGAGCTGTATTGTCATCGGTGTGGCCTAATATGCTAATGATTTTCTGCTGTTGGGTGTGGTCTATTATGCTAATGAGTTCCTGCTGGGCTTTTTCTACAAAAAAAGCCCGTGTTCTCTTTATCTCTCATACTCCTTGGATTCACATGTTTTTAAACAAAGGAGTGATCAATGCTATTTAGGAGCTTGAAAAACGAAGACGTTTTAGTCTGCTTTCCCACTTTATAGCTCTCTCAAGATGCCTTGAAGAGAAAACGTTCCAGGAACATTAGCCAGAACAGTGTCAAGAATATCTGCATCAAGATTTTGTATTGTACTCACATCATTATCTACTGGCTTTATCTACATTTATGGCATGTACTTTACATAAGGATGATTGTTGTGTGACATAAGAAATTTGCATTATAAATATTATAAAAAGTACAACCAAGTGTGTTAAAGTCATCGAACAGTGGTCTTCTTTGGTGAGCTTATTTTATTTTTACCACCTGGGGGTTGGCAACCCTATTTAGTACCTTCTTGAGACCACTTTCCTAGGAGTAAGCCCCACTGAACAGACCAGTAGGATTCAGAGTTAGACTTGCTTAGGATACTCCAGAGCATCTTTGAGGAACAGGAGCTAATAAATGCAACAAATAATGCTATTTATTTATTCCTAGTGGTTTGGCTCTCCAGTGTTTGTTGCTGTGCATGTGGGTGAGTGGGTGGATAGGGTAGATATTTTGCCTGAATTCATTCTGTCTCTCATGGATACACAGACACACAGTCTGCTCTTTGGATCAGAAATTAAACAGACTGATGGTTTGTTTAATCACAGGGCCATCAGCTTTTGAGGATCCTTTAACGAGTACAATAAAGCATCTTGAAAGCCCCTTTAATCTGCTGTAACAAAGTGCTTAATTTTCTCTGCCTACTGAGAAGCACTGGTCGCATAAATGTAAATACGCGCCATCAATTTAAGCCGCTTTTTGAACAAATGCTTTCATCTCACTATTAACCCCAGCATTTGTTTTTTAAAGCATCTGGTTGTATTTTAATCAGGACTGGGAATGGACCAAATGTTAAAACAATAGTAAACATTTTGCACAAACTCTTGAAGTTCCTGGGCCTAGAAGCACTGTGACCTTGGACGCCCTGTGTGGAAAGACCCTCCTTCACAGCTAACCTCACCCCCATCTGCTACCACAGACACGTCCTCCTGGTGGTATTTCTTCTGCCTAAGGACCAACCCCAACCCTAGCTTCTAAATCCACTAGGCATCTCACCTGTCCTCTTCTGTGACTGCTGAGTCCCTTGTCTGTCCCACCCATCTTCCTTTCCTTGTTCATTCTCCTTAGTTACCTGAGCAGAAGCTGCCTGTCTTCTGAGGATGGATGGATACTAAGCATCTGGAATTGCTTATTCGCGCCAGTTATCGCAAGAGTGCTGCCTGGATTTTCCCTTGAGTTGCTTCAGTTCAACTCAGCATTTATGTCTGCAAATGGTGGCCACTGAAAGTGGCCTTGGGGGAGGGGGGCACCATCTATTAACCTTGGTCTAACCCAGTTAATACTCAATTACTTTTAGAAGCGAGTTGTTGTTGTTGTTCAGTCGCACAGTCGAGTCCGACTCTTCGCGACCCCATGGACCAGATCACGCCAGGCCCTCCTGTCTTCTGCCGTCCTCTGAAGTTGGCTCAATTTCATGTTCGTTGCATCGATGTCACTGTCTAACCATCTCATCCTTTGCCGTCCCCGTCTTCTTTGACCTTCAATCTTTCCCAGCAGCAGGGTCTTCTCCAGTGAGTGCTCCCTTCTCATTTGGTGGCCAAAGTATTTGAGCTTCAGTTTCAGTATCTGGCCTTCCAGGGTTGATTTCTTTTAGGATTGACTGATTTGATCTTCTTGTGGTCCAAGGGACTCTCAAGAGTCTTCTCCAGCACCACAGTTCAAAAGAATCTATTCTTCGGCGCTCGGCCGTCCTTATAGTCCAACTCTCGCAGCCATACATGACTACTGGGAATACCATTGCTTTGACCATGCGGACTTTTTTTGGCAGGGTGATGTCTCTACTTTTTATCATGCTGTTTAGGTTCGCCATCGCTTTCCTACCAAGGAGCAGGCGTCTTTTAATTTCATGGCTGCTGTCACTGTCTGCGGTGATCTGGGATCCCAGGAACGTGAAGTCTGTCACTACTTCCACGACTTCCCCTTCTATTTGCCAGGGGGCAATGGGGCTGGATGCCATGATCTTAGTTTTTTTGATGTTGAGCTTCAAGCCCACTTTTGCGCTCTCCTCTTTTACCCTGAGCAAGAGGCTCTTAAGATCCTCTTCACTTTCTGCCATTAGAAGCGAGACCACCTTCTAAATTTACTTTCAGGACTCATTTGCAAAGTAACTGCATGAAACTTCCCCCTCCCCAAACAGAACACAGGGATCTCATATCAACTAACACTGAACAAGTTTGTATTTTATTTTTCATGTTTTAGTATTTATAAATAGAGACGATTAGGGAGCAACCGGCTGTGTTTCGTGGCTGTTTTTCACACTATGAAGAGGCAAACCCAAATTTGCCATCAACCTCCCCAGAGAGCCTCCTCTCCTAACTTAGACCATTTCCGCAGTAGTGGAATCCCCCACGTTGATGTTTTTAAAAGTGTGCATTATGTGAAGTTTTCTGCAGTAGATTTTTCCTCACCAGGTGCAAACCTGAAGTTTTCTCCTTCTTACCCTGCGTTTTCAGAGTCCCCAGTTTTCGCAAGTTCTAAAAATGCAGGGTAAGAAGGAGAAAACTTCAGGTTTGCACCTGGTGAGGAAAAATCTACTGCGGAAAATTTCACATAGAGCAGTTTTTAAAACATCAATGCAGGGAATTTCACTACTACGGAAATGGTCTCAGTCTATTCCTCCTCCTCCCTCTTAGCCTTACCAGCCACCTGCAAAGAGAATCCTAACTCAATATGTTGTCAAACGCTTTCACGGCCGGAGTTCATTCGCTGTTGCAGATTTTCCGGGTTGTATGGCCGTGGTCTTGGCATTGTAGGACCTGATGTCACTGTGCCAGTCACAACTACTGGCGAAACATCAGGTCCTACAATGCCAAGACCACGGCCATACAACCCGGAAAATCTGCAACAGCTAATCCTAACTCACGTTGGGGCTCTGACCCGCATTTTGGAAAAGAACACTGATCTAACCACATAAACGCCTTCTCGGCCCCTTTCCTGGTTTATCCTCATCCCTTTCTCCCTCATTCTTAAAGGGTGGGGAATGGTTGTGGTGCCACAGTTCAATCCACCTTAAGGCTGCGCGATGATCCGCTGCTGGAAACATTTCAAAGCCAATAAACTAGGGCGCAGAATGCCACTAGCCTTGTAATTCTAGAATCCTTATCACACAGCAAAACAAGGAATACCAACCGAGCGCATAGACTAGTCTAATTCCAGAAAAACAAGAGGTGTTTGGCTTACTTCGCTGTTGTTCTGCTGGTTGCATCCTGCAGATCTCCCGGGTCAAAAAGCTGAGATTCTTTAAGGCCCAGTTCCTTGCAGCCTCGTAGGAACAAGGCAATGTTGTCCTGAAGAGAGGCAAACAAATAAGAGACCTCCTGGTTATCAAAGATTATCATCTCCAGTCCCCAGTCTCTGTTCCATGACAACCCAAATGGCCAGGGATCATTTCCAGTTCCTTAATCTCCCAAATCTGGAACCAGCATGTAACTCCCTTATGTAATAAATCAAAAATGTGAAAAGTTCAAGATACAAATCATTAACACATCATTTCAATCTCTAGTTGCATGGGGCTCGGTAGGTCCTTTAATTAAAAAATACGAACAGATCTCAGACATCTCCTTGACAGGTTTATTCAGATGCACATGAACTGTGACATACCCTCACAAAAATGGCAAGGGAGGAATATAGAGGCCGTGATTCTTGTCACCAGCAACCAAGTAATGAACTCTCTTCACTCTTTACATAAGAGCCTGCTTTGCGGGGAGGGCGAAGTATAAATCTCCCTTATATATAAAAGCCGAATGGTGGTGGCACTTCTCTAGAACATTCCACATGCTCCGGAATTGGTTGGCGCCCTGGTGTGTCACTCAGAATCTGTCCCTGTCCACTGGCTGCATTGCTTGAGTCTTGCCTCCAACATTCTAAACAGTTTGCTGTTCCTCCCCCCACCCATAGCCAGTCAGGTTATTTGCATATGCAGCCTCATTGGCCTTTGCCTCGGAACACAGAGGTCATTTGCATATGTGACTTGATTGGCTTTTGCCTCTAACATTCTAAACAGTTTGCTGTTCTGAGGTAAAATGTGTCTAATCTCCAGGTGAGGGCTGGAGATCACTCAGAATTACAACTGCTTTCAAGATGGCAGAGATCAGTTCCCCTAGAAAAAATGGTGGGCTCTGTATCCTTATATGCTGCTGAGGTGGCCCCTGTATGACAGCCAATGTGACGTAGCAGTCAGGGCTTCAGAGCACGGGAGAGGCTACAGGTGTGTGGGGGGTGGAAAGCTGAAGAGTGAGGGGGAAATAAAGGTAGGTTGATGATTGGCTGAGCAGGAGATAGGGTTGCCAACTCCAGGTGGGAAATTCCTGGAGATGTGGAGCTTGGAGAGGGTGAGGTTTAAGGAGGTGTGGGACCTCAGACAGGTACAAAGCATTGACTCCACCCTCCAAACCAACCATTCCCTTCTGGGGAACCATCGTTGCCAATCTCCAGGTGAGGGTTGGAGATCACTCAAAATTACAACTATTCTTTAGGTAGCAGAGATCAGTTCCTCTGGAGAAAATGGTGGACTCAGGGTCATTATACCCTGCTGAGGTCGCCACAGCAAATTAACACTGAGTGTCCAAGGCCGGGGCACCTACCCAGAGCCTCTTTTATAGAGATCGTATTTATTTTCACAACGGGCCTTTTTCTTAGTTTGACAATAATTTTTTTTAAAAAAAAATACCTGGTGTAACTGAGCCTAACCAGATTATCTGCAAATCAATGACACAGAAGCAGAATATATTCCTTTTTATACCACAATGATTGTTTTTCAGCAGAAGATATTTAATGCTTAAAGATTCAAGTCCATCCAGTAACACCTTAAGGACCAGCAAGATTTCCAAGGTATAATCTTTCGAGAGTCAAAGCTCCGTTTATCTGACTTGACTCTCAAAAGGTTATACCCTAGAAATCTTCTTGGTCTTTAAGGTGCTACTGGTCTCAAATCTTGCTAATCTAACTGCCGACCAATACCACCTGGAACTATCTTAACTGCCACCTGGAACTATCTTATTGATTCCAGGAAGTGAATCCTCACACAACTGGACAACCATAAGAACACAGTCTCACAGGATTTTCAAGTCACAATGCTGTAAAAAAAATTTTAAATGCCTCAGTCCTATTTAGAAGAAGAAGAGATTGGATTTATACCCCACCCTCCACTACCCAAAGGAGTCTCAGAGCAGCTTACAATCACCTTCCCTTCCCCTCCCCACAACAGACACCTCGTGAGGTAGGTGGGGCTGAGAGAGCTCTGAGAGAACTGCCCTTGAGAGAACTGCCCTTGAGAGAACAGCTCTGAAAGAACTTGTAACTGACCCAAGGGCACACCAGCAGCTGCATGTGAAGGAGTGGGGAATCAAACTCAGTTCTCCCATATTAGAGTCCATGCTCCTAAACACTACACCAAACTGTCTCTCCATTTAAAAGTTGTCCCACTGGTTTTTGATGGGATTTAGTTCCACATGACAGCTGCTGATCAGCATCCCCATAGCTACATGGGTTCCTTTGTTTAGTGACCCAACTACAAATCCCATTCAGTATAAAAAGGTCTGTAGGCAGCATGGCATTTGAATCAGGAGGCCTGAGAGCTCTGAAAGAACTTGTAACTGACCCAAGGGCACACCAGCAGCTGCATGTGAAGGAGTGGGGAATCAAACTCAGTTCTCCCATATTAGAGTCCATGCTCCTAAACACTACACCAAACTGTCTCTCCATTTAAAAGTTGTCCCACTGGTTTTTGATGGGATTTAGTTCCACGTGACAGCTGCTGATCAGCATCCCCATAGCTACATGGGTTCCTTTGTTTAGTGACCCAACTACAAATCCCATTCAGTATAAAAAGGTCTGTAGGCAGCATGGCATTTGAATCAGGAGGCCTGAGAGCTCTGCCCTTGTGGTGGGTCTGTGCAGCCAGCAAGCCAGCAGGTAGAACTCTACTAGCCAGGGGTCAGGTGATCTGGAGAAACCCATCACATCAAGTTCCCCCCCCCCCTATGCAAAGTCTAGGTCCTGTTGGTGCCCCTCATTCTAACCAACATGTCACATAAGGAAGCCATGTTACTGCTTTGCAGTTCCAGCCAGTCAGTCTTAACAATCCAACTTGTTTTTAATTGTTCATTCTTCTGCGTGCTTCCCAGTCTTTGGCACTGGACGCCTTGTAAAGCTCCATATTCGAAAACATAAACCTGTATATGTTCCGCTGGATCATCCCAATCCAACGATCTATTCTAGGCGTGGCTGACCAGGCACCTGCACAGAAATCTATTAATGTTGATGGTCTGTACATACATCAGCCAGATGTACATTTATAGGAGTGGACCCAATTCCCAAACTGAATCGCATAAAAGAGGTGAATGTGGGAGAGGAACCTCCTCATTGCTTTCTCTCACTTCCTGCTCTGGCAAGATCTGTTGACATTTAACACCTGACCTGGATGATTTCCACAGGAACAGTTCCTGTATTTGTATTCCTCTGCTGCTTTCACTCGTTTCCGCAGAGGTTTTTGTAGTTCCAGGAACAAAAACGCAGTTTCCCCCCTCTTGTGGCACAGCAAGGGATTTCCCAAAAACAGAGAAGTCTGATGCTGCGCTGCAAGAGAGGACAAACTGTGTTTTTGCACCTGGGACTGCAAAAACATCTGCGGAAGTGAGCAAAAGAGGTGGAGGAATACAAATGCAGGAGCGGGGAGAGCCCTTTCCTGCATAAAACATCCTGGAGTGGACAGAAGCCCCCAAATCTGGATTTAGACCACTACACTCTCTTTGAAGGACCTTTCTGGTAAAGCAACAGGGCTCCAAGGCAAGTTTGGAACAAAGATGGGAGACAGGAATTGAGCAGGATAATCGAAGAACATTTATTGAGACAAATCAAGGTATAGCCATGGAATCAGAATAGTATGCAGCAATAGGCAATATGCTGCTATGCTAAAGAGCTCAAAGACATCTTTCCCAAGTTTCAGCACTCACACAACATTTATCCCTATGGTGCAATGTGTGTCTCATATAACAGAGGATTAAAGAATGGGACCTTGGGGGTCATAGTGAATAGCTCAATGAAAGTGTCAACCCAGTGTGCTGCAGCGGTGAAAAAAGCAAGCTCTATGTTAGGGATCATTAGGAAAGGACTGAAAATAAAACAGTCAATATTATTTTATATTATGCTGGTCGTAGTCAGCATGGGTTTACCAAGAATAAGTCATGCCAGACCAACCTTATCTCCTTTTTTGACAGAGTTACTAAGATGGTTGACTCTGGCAATGCTGTGGACATAATGTATCTAGATTTCAGTAAAACATTTGACAAAGTTTCTCATGGTATCCTTGAGGATAAGCTGGTTAAGTGTGGACTGGATGGTGCAACCGTTGGATGGATTCATGGTTGGTTGAAAAATCATACCCAACGAGTGCCCGTAAATGGCTCTGCGTCTACGTGGAGGGAAGTCTCCAGTGGAGTGCCACAGGGCTCGGTCCTGGGCCTGGTGTTGTTCAATGTTTTTATAAATGACCTGGAGGATGACACAGAGGGGATGCTTATCAAATTTGCAGATGACACGAAGCTGGGTGGGATTGCTAATTCTGAAGAAGACAGAGTCAGGATTCAAAATGATCTAGATAGGCTGGAACAGTGGACGGAGACAAATAAAATGAATTTCAATAGAGATAAGTGCAAAATCCTACACTTAGGTACAAGAAATCAAAGGCACAGATATAGAATGGGAGGGACTTGGCTTGACAGCAGCACATGTGAAAGGGATCTAGGTGTTCTGGTTGATCACAAGCTAAACATGAGCCCGCAGTACGATGTGACTGCAAAGAAAGCTAATGCAATCTTAGGATGCATTAACAGAAGCATTGTGTCCAGATCACGGGAGGTGGTAGTTCCACTCTATTCTGCTATGGTCAGGCCTCACCTGGAGTACTGTGTCCAGTTTTGGGCACCACATTTTAGGAAGGATGTTGACAAGCTCGAGCGTGTCCAGAAGAGGGCAACCAGGATGGTGAGAGGGTTGGAATCCAAGTCTTAGGAGGAAAGGCTGAAAGAGTTGGGTATGTTCAGCCCGGGAAAGAGAAGGCTTAGGGGGAGCATGATTGCAGTCTTCAAGTGTTTGAAGGGCTGTCATGTAGAAGATGGAGCGGATCTATTCTCTCTTGCTCCGGATTGCAAGACTAGATCTAATGGGTGAAAATTACAAGGGAGTCGTTACAGGCTGGACTAGAATAAACAGTTTTAAAAGGGGATTAGATAGATTCATGGCTACTAGCCATGGTGACTGAGGGGAACCTCCACCTTCAGAGACACCAAACCTGAATCCTAGTGCCAGGAGGCAACATCAGGGGAAGGTCTTGGCCTCTCTGCCCTGTTGCTGGCCATCCAGAGGAACTGGTTGGCTGCTGTGTGAGGCAGGTTGCTGAACTAGAGGGACCACTGGTCTGATCCAGCTGGGATCTTCTTCTGTTCTTATGGGAGGAAGAAGAAGGGGCAGCGATAAGAGTCCTATTATTTTCTGCATTGGGATACCATCTGGGGCGGTTTATAGCATCCTAGGGGGTTCAAAGATCCATGATAATCTTGGACCCACACTGACCTGAAGGCTGGGGGTTCGAGGAAGCGACAATGCTTTAGTCATGGGGGCAAGCAAGATTCTGCTAAGACAGCAGGACAGGAGGGCTGATCATGGATCAAAGAGGGATCGAAACTGGGGTCAAAAATGGAGGCTGAATGGTCACAGCAACAATTAACATAAGAACATAAGAGAAGCCAGTGTTGGATCAGGCCAAAGGCCCATCTAGTCCAACACTCTGTGTCACACAGTGGCCAAAAATACCAGGTGCCATCAGGAGGTCCACCAGTGGGGCCAGGACATTAGAAGCCCTCCCACTGTTGACCCCCCCCCAGCACCAAGAAGACAGAGCATCACTTGCCCCAGGGTCCCTATCTATACCTTGTGGCTAATAGCCACTGATGGACCTCTGCTCCATATGCTTATCTAATTCCCTTTTGAAGCCGTCCGTGCTTGTAGCCGCCACCACTTCCTGTGGCAGTGAATTCCATGTGTTACTCTTTGGGTGAAGTACTTCCTTTTATCCGTTCTAACCCGACTGTTCAGCAATTTCATGGAGTGCCCACGAGTTCTTGTATTGTGAATTTCCCACACATAGATCAGCTTCCCTATTCATGTCACTGGAAAGGGGAAATTGTGCCCTTGAAAATCTCTGCAAAGCTGGTTTGCAATAATAATATGCCTGTGACTAGCAACTGACTATCAGTTGCTTCTGCACCCACAGCCTAAGAATACAAACAGGGGAAAGTACCCTGGGTACTCCCACAGAGACCCAAACCCCATCACAACCTCAGTAGCTTGCAAAAAGGGAGAGTGGAGGTAGCCTTTTCAAGTCTAGAGAGGGCACCGGAAGAGAAACGACAATCAGGAAAACCTCAAAGGGACCTGTAAGCATTAAAGGTTGCAGCTTAGGGTTGTTGCACAACACGGTCCTTTTCATGTGGTTGCAAGATCAGCCATAGAATGGCCTCACTGTGCATCTCAGTTTCATGATCTCTGCAGTCAAGAGGGAAGCCAGCAACCACTGATTCACCGGCACATCTCGCATGGTTTTCATACATAAACCAGAGCTTGTAAACCAGAGCTTGTAATCGTATCCCCAACTTCAGTTTCCCACTTACTGAAACCAGTAGCTGTAATTGTGGATATCTCTGGATTCCAAAGGTACACCACACAATTGCAAAAAAATAAACATTCTTTGGGTTAAAATAAGTTGTTTTGAAAACCAATATATAGGTTCCGGTCACACACGCCAGAAAAAATGGGGGGGGGGGGAACGAGGCTATTTCCTCCAGAGGAATTTGACCCGCAGTTGCATGATCACACCTCCCTTTGAAGCTGAGAGCGCAGTCCGTCAGTGTGTGATCAGACACAACTGCGGGTGAGTTGTGGTTTTTTGTGCTCCCCCCCCACAACTGCGGGTGAGTTGTGTTTTTTTGTGCTCCGCCCCCATGTGCTTAAATGAGGGATCGATGAATCGCACCTCCGCACCGAGGGCTCCTATGGAGTTTGCAATGATGCGCATACTGAGAAGGGGGGAAAAACAATGGCACGGAGTCGGGATGGCTTGATCAGACCATCCTGATGCTATTCGAGCGCACTGGAGCGATCAGACAGGGGAAAGTCCATCCGTGGCCCGTCGCAATGCATTTACTACTGGATTTCCCGGTGTCTTTTAACTCCGCTTCTGCGGTGGAGCAGAACGGGTTGCCAACAGCTGCAGGGCGCTTCCCAGATGTTGTTGTCTGATCGTGCCCTTTAAATCCGCCCGGCATCTGCACCTATGTCGGGTCTAGTTGTGCATATGATCGCAGCCATAGTCTATTTAGTAGGACTGTGGACATTCACTTCTTCCCAGCATTCAGCAATGTCTATCACTAACCAATGACACAGAACTGAATCTTCTGAAGCGATCCAGAGTGCACCGGCCGCTTCCTTGGCTGCTCACCACACCTCAGCAGACTGGGGTTTTGGAAAGCTATCAAAAGGACACAACTTACAAGAACCCACTACACGTCAGGCCATTTTACACGCATCTCTTGAAGCCTTACAATCTTCTTATAGAACATTCTTATAGAAGCAAAGGTCATTTCGAGGGGGATTGCGGGGGATCGCAGTTCCCCCGGGTGAGGTACGGGGGGCGGGGCACATGACAAAGCCCCGCCCCCCGCTTCCGGCCGCCCCGCTTCCGGCCCTCAGCCCCTCATGGGGCTCGGCAGTGGAGCTGCAAGGCCGGCGGTGGCGGCCAGGACCATTGGGGACGGGGGGTGTGGCCTTATGACACACTTCCGGTGATGTCAGGGGGTGTGCCATATATTAATGAGTTATGCTAATGAGTTCCCCTAGCTCTTTTTCTACAAAACGACCCCTGCATTCTTATAGAAGAGCTATCATCTGAAGCCAACTGTGATTATTTATGTATTTATTTATTTAATTTTATTTATACCCCGCCCTCCCTGCTCACGGGCTCAGGGTGGCTTACAATATGAGGTGCAATGAAGCACCATAATACACAATATGGCACATAGTGCGATAAAAACAAAATAAAACGTTTTAAAACAATTCAATACAACGGGCAACGCCCGAGGATCCCGCGTGACAAACACCTCTCTCCATATTGCACCTGCCCTTGGGGCAAAGGGAGGATGATGTGGCCCCCAGATGTTCCTTGGCCACTCAGCCTCAGGCAGCGGTGTTGCTGTCCTGGCCCTCATTGGTGGTGGTGGTAGCGGCGGCAGCTCCTATTCAAAAGCCTGGCGGAAGAGCTCCGTCTTGCAGGCCCTGCGGAACTGTAACAGGTCCCGCAGGGCCCTGATCTCCTCTGGGAGCTCATACCACTAGATAGCAGCCGCCACCGAAAAGGACCTAGCCCTCGTGGCAGCAAGCCTGGCCTCTTTAGGGCCCAGGGTCGCCAGACGGTGTTGCGACCCCGACCGTAGTGCTCTCTGGGACCTGTGCGGGGAAAGGCGGTCCCTCAGGTATGCCGGTCCCTGGCCATGTAGGGCTTTAACTCCTCGGAGGTACTAGTTTCCGAAAACCGCGGGGCAAGGGCGGGCGTCTGATCGCATTTCTGGTGGCATCCGGCGCCCGCCCATGCCCCATTGCAAAAAGGTTTTTTTAAAAAAAAAAAGTCTCCAGGGATGCGCACAAGCATTCAATGGGGCATGCGCATACTCCAGGTTAAAAAAACCCAAACACAACCCCATTTGCCGTGCCACTTCTTTGGCACGTTGTGTGATCAGCACCTCCCCCCTAACCACGGGACCTCGACGGGACCGCGAGGGGACGCCTGATCGCGCAGTTGCACGTTATTTCGCTGCGGGGCAAACAGCCACGCCTCCCCCCCACACACGATATCCGGCCCGTCTGACCGGGGCCTTTATGAGTGATTTCAGCAAGGAGAAGGAAGACAAAATTCCAGGCAGAAGCCTGGTTTTTAAGCATACAAAAAACCACACCCCAAACACTCCCACTGCCAACAATAGGCTATTTACATTACATTGGCCCCGGTCACACGGCCCAGATAACGCGGGGGAGAGGCGTGGCTGTTCACCCCGGAGCAAAATAAAGTGCGGTAGCCCGATCACATGGTCCCCTGAGTCTCTGTGCTTAAGCTGTTAGCTGGTGATCACACAGCGATGCTGCAGCATGGCAAAGAAGTGGTGCGGCACGATCACACAAGTGTTTTGCGTTTGTGCGCATGCGCAGTACCGTGAAGCAGCACTGATTTCAGTTTCATGTTTGTGTGCATGCGCTTATGAAAAACATCCGGTTTGCGATGGGATGTGGACGGGCGCCGGATGCCACGGGTTACTAGCGCTCCTGCAATCAGCTGCCCGCCTGTGCCGCACGTTTTCCAGATACTAGTGCACTTTCCTTGGTACTTTTTAACTCCGCAGCTTTGGCGGGATGCCACAGGTTGGCCACGGGTGCGCGACGCTTCCCAGATGTTGTGGTGTGATTACGCCCCGAAAATCCGCCCGAAATTCGTGCCTTTCGCGCGGCAAATTCTCCATGTGACCGGGTGTCAGACCCCACAGCAGGCAATGAAGTACACACTTGCAGGAAGGTTTTACTTTATTGAAGCCATGAAGCACTTAGAACAGATTCTCTGTTCAGAATAACGAGGTGAGCGTTTGACAGATAGGTTAAAGCAAGTTCATAATTACACTAGCCAATAGATATGGTTCCTACGCCCGCTTAGAAGGCGCACCGCGCGCTCAAACCCTGAGAAGCAACGGTTCTATACAGTTAAACAATTAGACTATTCCCACACTACATATTCATTACAGACTAAGCAAAAACCTCCTGCCGCACACCACCTGTGGCCTTGGGTTGATAACGTTCCATCAAAGCAAGACCAGCGTATATAGAAAGGAATGCAGTGGAGGAGAAGCTGAGCGCATGAGGGTGAGGGTGAGGGTGGACATGCGCACAAGAGCAGATTACCTTTACCATGGCAATAAGGGGGAGTTTTGACAATATGGGTTGGAGGGGGGTTTAGGCATGCCTCATACATATAGCAAAGATACATTGGCAGCTTGCTGACACCAGGGCCATTGTTTCTCTATTGGTCCATTCTAGGATCCTAGCCAACTATTGTTTTGTGGACGCAAGCTCAACCCAACCCCAGGGCTAGTTTAAGGTTGACTCATCCTTAGTACACAACAGGTAAGTTGGTTGCTGGGTGGGAAAGGGATAGGGTTGCCAACTCCAGATTAGGAAATTCCTAAAGATTTTGGTGGTGGAGCCCAGGGAAGGTGAGGTTTAAGGAGAGAAGAGACCTCAGAAGGATACATGAACGAGGGGAACTAGGATTGCCAACCACCAGGTGGGGGCTGGAGATCACCTGGAATCACAGTTGATCTCCAGAGATCAGCTCCCCTGGAGAAAATGGCTTCTTTGGAGTGTGGAATCTATGGCCCTGCACCCAGCTGAGGCTGCTTCCCTCCCAAAACCTCGCCCTCTCAAGGCTCCACCCTCAAATCTCCAGGAATTTCCCACCCTGCAGCTGGCAACCCTTAGAGGGGGGACTGATGTCTGTAGTTGGGAGATCTGGTGTGTTTCCATGAGATCTCTCTAGAAGGAGAGAAGGAAGCAGGGGAAGAAGAGAGGCTACGGGGGGCTTTCAGGAAAGGGAAAGAGGAAATAGCGAGGGGAAGGGGAAATGAGATGCCTCCCACAAGTCCTTGCAGGTTCCCACCTGTAAACTTCTAGAGGGGAAGGGCTTTTGGGAGGGGGTCCAAATCACTCATCTGCTCCCCACCCCAAAAGACTTCTTACAGGCCTACAGTTTGCATAATCTAATAGATAGGAAGCAAAGGAGGATATAGCCAGGATGCTGGAAGTAATACAGTGCGTAAACTTCGCAGTTTATCATTTTCTATGCATTAAGATATTGTTACTTTTGTTATTATTGTTTGTTCTCAAAGTCTTTATTACACAGCAGTTCTTTTAGTGGTAGAGACTAGTTTACTGTGTCAGGTTAAAATTTGTTTCTGGAGAGCGATAGCTATAAACAGATGACCTTCCGTTCACCTGGATCCTCAAAAAAGATGACTTTGCACAAAAATAAATTGGACACGGGCTGAGATTTCATGCTGGTTTTGACATGGAAAGAACCGACTTGTTCAGATCATCCCTGCCTGGTTTCCTGAAGGCAATAATGTCTATCACAGGTGACTAGGAAATGGATATTTACAAGCCTGCGGTAATATTACATTACAAATGGTGATATGTCTAATTTCTGCTTAAGGTAATAGCCATATGCGCAGTACCAGATAGACAAATTGGGCTGTGATATGTGTAGTCAATTACAGCTACAATTATAGCTAAAATAAAATGTTTTATTGGGCGATCTGGGAGGTGTTTTGCTTATCTGCTTACAAAATTATGGCTGGAGTATTAATTGGAATTGAAGTCCAATCATATCGGCATTAGAAGAGATGCCAACTTTTATTTTGATGCTGTTATTTTGTCATACCTTTTGGCTAGTACAAACAAAATCTGCCTTGACTATGCGCCGATACAAGATAATCTTGTGTCTTTTTGTTACTCATATGAACACATATGAAGCTGCCTTATGCTGAATCAGAACATCGGTCCACGAAGTTCAATATTGTCTACTCAGACTGGCAGAAGCTCTCCAGCGTCTCAGGCAGAGGTCTTTCACATCTCTTACTTCCTTTTCTTTTTAACTGGAGCTGCCGGGGATTGAACCTGGGACCTTCTGCATGCCAAGCAGATACTCTATCTCTGAGCTACGGCCCCTCCCACCTAATGTATTGAAGAGAAAGACAGAAAGAGGTCCGAAATCAGAAAAATGTCAACTTTTCCTCAGTTCCCTTTGGTGCTCTGTGTGATCACCATGCTTTTCCTTTGTTCAACCTCAGCCATTCCTTTTCAACCTCACTGTTTGTTTTGTAATTTAACAGTTTCGCAAGAGTTGCACTCTTTATTATTCCAGTGTGCAGTGACCAGTTCACTAATTGCTGTGGCATTTGGCATGCCAACCCTCAGTACGCACACATACTGACACAAAGTCTGTAGTTACCACCACTTACATTGCAAAAACCCTGGCATAAAGTTGTAGGGAGCTCCCTGTTTTACAGTAGTCAATTCACAAACCACAAACCACAGAATACAAATGCTAATAGTAAGGACACACGGGCCGGGTGTTGTGGGGGGGGGGGGGGGGGGGGCTATATTCAGGGCACTGGGGAAAGGTTGCAAATTGCCCATCTCTGTTTTTTATGTAGCTTTGTGGATGGGGATTAAACTGAACTAAAGAAGAGAAAAAAGAAAGCCACCATGTCTTTTACCAGATTTTTTTCCTGCTATATTGCAATCCGTCTGTCTGAAGTGATGCTGGAATTGCCTCCTTTTGGTGCAGTACCGTCTTGCTTTTCCCCTCCCCCGCCTCGCCAGTGCATCAGGCCTGGATTCAGCATAACTGCAAGCACAGATTCCAATCTGCAAGAGAGTTCTAAGAACCTTTCCAGCTAAAGTTCCTTCCTGCATACATTCAGTGTGACGTCTGCAAAAACTGTATTATATAGGTTGGGTTGAGGTACGTTTCTGTATGAATCAACCTAATAGGGGTCACAGCACCTATTGATGGTTCTTGGCCCCAAGGACATCAAGCTGGCTGCAACCAGGGCCAGGGCTTTTTCGGCGACGGCTCCTGTCTGGTGGAACAAGCTCCCAGAGCAGGTTCGGGCCCTGCGGGACCTGGCGCAGTTCCGCAGGGCTTGCAAGACGGAGCTCTTCCGCCAGGCCTTTGTATAGGAGCCGCCGCCGTCACTGTACCACCACCGAGCTGCCATCTTTGACGGTGGATTAGATCTGGAGGTGAGCCGGCCCTGGGCAGACGCCCAGACGCCTAGGTAACCAAAGAATGCATGCTGTCAGGTTAGGTTAATGAATGAACCCATCTTGGATTGAGAAAATTTTTTAACATCAAGAGCACCGCACTTTACTTAATGATTGTTTTTATTGTGTAATGATTGTTTTATGATGTTTTAACTGTTATGGCAATTGCCTTTGTTGTAGCCGCCCTGAGCCTGCTGGGGAGGCCGGGGTATAAATCTAACAAACAAACAAATAATATATGAAGACGAATTAGACGTGGGTTTACTTACTGAAAACATTACACATATCAAGGAGAAAGCTAGGCCTTGGTTCCATGTACAGTGTGATTTTTTTGCTTTTACGTGGGGGAGCAAAATGTATGGTGATATTTGGAACCCAGAATCAGTTGGGTGGGGGCGGGGGGTTACTTGGTTCTGAGCAACTAGAAGAGAAGGACTCTCACGAGGGCATCTCCTCTTACCACAGTGGAATGGGAACACAACAGAAGGAAGTGACTCCCACAGTGCTTTGGGAGTACCATATGAAGGAGCCCAAAACCTTAGGACCTCATGGACAAAGCAAAACAAAAACAAAAGACAAGCTGCCTTGAATTCTCTTCGACACCTTTAATTTTGCAGTTGGGGAGACCAAAAAAAAAAAGGACAGAAATTTCAAGCTGGAAATGAACACCATATGAAATACCGAAAACCAAAGGGTGTCGCCAGCTGGCGAATCCTACAAAGCCTCTTGTAAACATCGGGTGGCTATTAACGCGACCATATCCATCCATTGTTCTTCCCCAATTTGTGCTTTTGTGCGTATCAAATTGAGCAATGTTATCTTTCATTTAAAGCCAATAAACAGGAACCACTGGCCAATACCAATATTTTCTCCAGCAATCAGAACAAACAGCAACATGAGGAAAGCTGTCGTGCTATATAGCTGGATGGCAGGTCCGGCTAGCCTTGTGTTTCACCCGGTGTTGCTGGATCTCAAAAGCAACAAGGCCTGGTCTGTGAGGTCTAAAGGCCTGGCAGTAGTGCTTATACCCGGACTACGTCTTTATTCCCAAAAG